>NC_139699.1:59524854-59587354 GCF_964188405.1 Protomyctophum parallelum
GACTGGATTACCAGTCGGGTGCCCAGACGGTTACGCCACCGCCTGGGCCCAGGTAAATCTATTATGTGGCATGTTGTAACCCAGGACTTTGAAAAGCCAGAACTCCCCCATGCTGGCTCTGTGACAGAGATTGAAATGACAGGTCGTGCTAGACGTCATTCTTCACTTTGCTTACTTCTATGTTTTTGAGGGGCGCTAGCCCCGTATATACAGTATGTCCAGCTTTGAGGGTCGGTGTGAACACAAACATTGATGACACAAGTGTGTAAACACAAACATTGAAGACACAAGTGTGTAAACACAAACATTGAAGACACAAGTGAGTAAACACAAACATTGATGACACAAGTGTGTAAACACAAACATTGAAGACACAAGTGAGTAAACACAAACATTGAAGACACAAGTGTGTAAACACAAACATTGATGACACAAGTGAGTAAACACAAACATTGATGACACAAGTGTGTAAACACAAACATTGAAGACACAAGTGTGTAAACACAAACATTGAAGACACAAGTGAGGACGCAAATTGTGATTGGCCATAAGATGATGTATATGAATATCATATGATGACCTATGATGATAAGAGCGCCCGTCACTTGACTTAATATAGCGTTACCATTGTCCTCTGCACATTTTTCCATTTTATTTCAGCTCTAATATATTTCATTTTTATAGTTTTATTTGTAATACTCGCTTTTTTCTCTTACAGCTTTTGGTGGCCTATATATATTTTTTTTCCTGTGGTCTTTTCTAATGCATTTCAATAATAATCATGTTTAAATGTTTACTTTGGTTTGTGGTCGGTAAAGTTTTAACCATTTTGTTATAACAACCGTGAATTATTACATGCATTAAATTCACGCTGCATAAAATGTGCTACTTCAATATAAATCAGCAACATTCACGGTACAACTATATACAGTACAGTAAAATGCAAGTGCAGTTGAAGCCTAATATATATATTTATTTTACAGCAAACACGTTGTTCACCGAAAGTAACAGATTTTCAAATAAAAACAGCGTGCGGGGACGTGGTCAGAGACGTGCACACATTGACATCAAAGGGGGCTTCAGCCCCTGCCCTTTTACCCGTCTGTAAAACAACTGCCCTCTCCAGACCACGAATGCAGAATTTATACTACATGGCGAAGGAAATGCAAATGCCACTCCTTGAGTCCTTTCCTTGGTTGATTCCTGGTCAGCTGAGCCTCTGGGCACTGTGTGTGTCCATGTCACTGGACAGTGTCCATGTCACTGGACAGTGTCCATGCCACTGGGCAGTGTCCATGTCACTGGACAGTGTCCATGTCACTGGGCAGTGTCCATGTCACTGGGCAGTGTCCATGCCCACTGGGCAGTGTCCATGTCACTGGACAGTGTCCATGTCACTGGGCAGTGTCCATGCCACTGGGCAGTGTCCATGCCACTGGACAGTGTCCATGCCACTGGACAGCCAGTGTCCATGCCGGGCAGGGTGAGAATGTGTTGAAAGTACATTTACTTAGTTACTTAAAAAGTACTGTTTTTGTACTATTTGTACTTTACTTGAGTATTTCCAACATCCAATATTTGTATACTTGTACTTGTACTAGCCATATATACATTTCCGCCATGTGAAAATAGCAGATCTACAAGCTCACATGCCCTGGGCAGTGTCCAAAACCAAGGCGTTGCCGCGTTGGGGGGTCGGTGTAGTGGTCAGTGAGGGAGGGGAGGGGAGGGCTGACCCAGGAGGAGTGGGGTTAGCTATAGGCCTGTCGGTGTAGTGGTCAGTGAGGGAGGGGAGGGGAGGGCTGACCCAGGAGGAGTGGGGTTAGCTATAGGCCTGTCGGTGTAGTGGTCAGTGAGGGAGGGGAGGACAGGGCTGACCCAGGAGGAGTGGGGTTAGCTATAGGCCTGTCGGTGTAGTGGTCAGTGAGGGAGGGGAGGACAGGGCTGACCCAGGAGGAGTGGGGTTAGCTATAGGCCTGTCGGTGTAGTGGTCAGTGAGGGAGGGGAGGACAGGGCTGACCCAGGAGGAGTGGGGTTAGCTGTAGGCCTCAGGCGGTGATTTGCTGCTGAAGTGCATCAGACAGGAGTTAACCAGACTCTCACTAAATCACCTGACTGGCACCAGTGACAAAACGGGGACTAACAGTGCTGTCTTATCTATCATTCTTTTGTCCCTATAATCATACTTACTTATTATGGTCTATACATTGTGCATGCATGCAGGGTGTCGTCGCAGAAATATAGCCATGTCGTCAATAATTGTTTTGCCTACTGAAAAACTAAACAAAACAAATTAATAATTATTGTATCGTGTAAGCAATAGTATAGTGATTAGTGAAAGTTCATGCCTTCAATCATTTTGTAAGAGTAAATGTCAGTTGGAAGCAACATGTCTCCTCTTGGAATGAAACTCCTATTATGTGCACACATGGACAGATGTAGGCCTACACACACACACACACACACACACACACACACACACACACACACACACACGGACACACACGGACACACACACACGGACAGATGTGTATACACACACATTCTATCTCCTGTCCTCCCTCACTGAGCCTGATTATCCTCCCACTCTCTCTCTCTGAACATGCACTAATGCTGCTGTAATTAAGGCCTACGGTATTTCAACACATCCCTGTTCTTCAATGTCTCTCTCTCTCTCTCTCTCTCTCTCTCTCTCTCTCTCTCTCTCTCTCTCTCTCTCTCTCTCTCTCTCTCTCTGGGTCTCACTCTCTCTCACATGCATGCATGCGCGCGCGCGCGCGCACACACACACACACACACACACACACACACACACACACACACACACACACACACACACACACACACAGTACGTACTGTGCAGAACTAATAAACATGCATCCCTTGTTTTCAACTGACCATGGTTCAAATGTTTAACCAATTCTACCACTTCAAGAGACTTGGGGGAGTCAGCGCCTCCTTTTCATTTTCCTCGTTGTGTGCCAGCCTTCTCCACAATGTTGACTACAGTGAGACTATTAGAGCAGCTATCTAGCTAATTTGGAATGTCACATGATGTACAGTGTGGGGAGTTAGCATGTGGGAGAGTATGGAAGGTCATTTTTTAACATGTAGGCGTAGCCTATACCCCTGTGTTTCCAGCCAGGATGAAACAATCATGTATTCTCTTACCATTACTATGCTTACTCTAGTCAGACCTCAGAGACAAGCAGCCGATGAAAAGATTAATTGAGGGAGGTTAATAAGCCATTTGATACTTGAGAGTTTGATGTAATTACTTGTTTTAGCATTTAAAACAGTATCAATATCATCTGCGGCAGGCCCAGCCAGCCAGCCAGACCTTCATGGGTGTCCAGGAACAGATCTTCTCTCCCCTAATCTGTTTCATTTCGACTTGTGAGACAACTTGCAGCATGGAAAAAAGGCTTCTCGCAGACAAAGGCTCACAACAAAGGCTCTCACACAGAAACTCCGACATGAAAGAGTGGCAGTGGAAGTTCATCAGAGTCTCCGGTCCCGCGTTGAAAACAGGAGCATACGCCTCTTTGGTCCCTTCATGTCAGTATGTATCCCATTATGGCTGCTCTGTGTGGACAGAAAAACTCTGCCCGCTTCGCCACGGCTTTATTTATTTTACTGCCTTTCATCTGCAGAACCACTGCCAATCCGCATCACGGGGAGATCTGCTCCCCAACCCATATAGGTGTCGTTTAGAATTGATTCCCATGGATTTAGAAGACGTCAAAGTGGAAACATCTGTCCATCATGTCTGTCCCATCAGTCTGTCTGTCCTTCACAACACCTGTAATCAGGACGGAGAGGAACAGCTCAGCATGTGAGCAGACTCATGAAAATGAGAGTTTCACATCCATGTATAAGCTTCCATTACAACCTGCTTCGTGAGACGTCGATAGAGGGCCAACGTTTCATTGCACGGAGTTTCACCCATATACCCACATCCATATATAGTACCTCATTGAAATAAATAATAGTGTATTGTAGTGTCGTGTCGTGTAGTGTAGCGTAGTGTAAATGGTAAATGGTGCATTTATATAGCGCCTTTATCCAAGGCGCATTACATTCACCCATTCATACACCAATGGCAGCGGAAACCATGCAAGGCACCAACTAGCACATCGGGAGCAATTAGGGGTTCAGTGTCTTGCTCAAGGACACTTCGACAGTAACTCTGGGGGAGCCCGGGTTCGAACTGGCAACCTTACGGTTACCATCCAGACACTCTACCCCTGAGCCACCGCCGCCGTGTAGCGTAGTGTAGTGTGTTTAAATATTTATTCAATATTAGCGACAGCGTGATAAGCTGGGGATAACTCCTCTCGTATCTGATTTTGAGATACAATTCAGAACGGGCTCCTTCTTCATGTGTTTATGGCCGCTGTAATTATTTTCCCCCGTGCTAAAACATTCTCTAATGAAGCCTATCCACTTAACCGAGAAGGGTAAACATTTCAGGTCTGCTCCCATGCACTGCCTTCACTCATATTGCATTTTCTCCCCTCTCTGTGGTTTAAAACCAGTAGAATATCCAAATGCTGCCATGAAAAATAAATGCGGTATAAAAACACAGTCGGATACTACTTTTTCTAGATGGGAAATTCAGTATTTTTAGATACAGTTTTGGGCATTTTAAGCTTTATTATTACAAACAGGGGTCAATGTTTTTTAAGTTGTCATAAAACCACAGATAAATGGTGGATTCAGCCTTTATTACCATCATATATCACACAACATTGGCCATTATTGATGAAAAACCAAACATGGCTCAGAAGTCAGGATCTGCTTCTTTGGATAAGTGGACCATAATTATATAGACAGTGATCCATATCGGCTCACGGAGAGTGTTAATAGTATTCAAGTAAAGAGCAGGACCACCAAAAGCTTCAGTATTGTTCAAGTTATTCCTGGCTGTGTTTATACATCACAGTCTAAACACCTCCACAGAAAGTGAAGGAATCCATCATCACATTAAGTGGCTCTTTCCTCAAGACATCAAAATGTTCTGCCTCTGATGCCAACTTACACTTAAACCATTCTGACCTGAGATCAGATTCATACGAGGTTTCTGCCAGACACACACTGGTCCAGATGAACCCATTCTGACCTGAGATCAGATTCTAAAAATGTCAGTCGCTCTTCGATTTTTCAAAAATAGCAGACCTACAAGCTCGTATCGCGCCACTCGGTGGCGCGATATGAGCTTGTAGATCTGCTATTTTTAAATAGCTAAAGCATAACATGATGCTGACACCAAAATGGGTGCCCGTTCAGAATGGGTTAAAACAATATAGGCTGGTTGGATGCCAACTTACACTTAAACCAATATAGGCTGGTCGGATGCCAATTTACACTTTAACCAATATAGGCTGGTCGGATGCCAACTTACACTTAAACCAATATAGGCTGGTCGGATGCCAACTTACACTTAAACCAATATAGGCTGGTCTGATGCCAACTTACACTTAAACCAATATAGGCTGGTCTGATGCCAACTTACACTTTAACCAATATAGGCTGGTCGGATGCCAACTTACACTTTAACCAATATAGGCTGGTCGGATGCCAACTTACACTTTAACCAATATAGGCTGGTCGGATGCCAACTTACACTTTAACCAATATAGGCTGGTCGGATGCCAACTTACACTTTAACCAATATAGGCTGGTCGGATGCCAACTTACACTTTAACCAATATAGGCTGGTCGGATGCCAACTTACACTTTAACCAATATAGGCTGGTCGGATGCCAAATCATATGCTTTCACCAACCGTAGAATGCACTATAGGGCAACTAGTCGACTACGACTACTAGTTGACTAGTAAATCCACTAGTCGACCTTGTTGGTACCAGTTGACTAGTAGTTGACTAGAATATATATATATATATATATATATATATATATATATATACCAATATGTGGGTAGTCTACAGGGATTTGCCCACGGAATGTATATTCATCTATACCAGGGCTGCCCACACTTTTTTTTTTACTTCAGAGCTACTTTCAAAACAACCAGCTCATATACCCACCAAATAAAACTATCATCCCATTGCAGAAAATAGTTACAAAATGTAATTGAGGCTACATACAGTGGTGTCCCCTTCGTCTGTACCAGGCTGACTTCTATAGGTTTTGAAAGGTACCTTTTTTCTTTTTTTCTTTACCCAGGGAAGTAGCTGAGCACAGGTACTCATTTTCAGCAACGCCCTGCACATCGAAACACACACACACACACACACACACACACACACACACACACACACACACACACACACACACACACACACACACACACACACACACACACACAAATAGAGGGGGGGAAATGGAAATGGTAGGCTTTTTATTTTTGCTATTTGACTTTGCTACTGATGATTGTACGCAACAACAACTATTGCATTGTGTGTTTGAGCTGACAGGCCCTTTTTATGTCAATCAATCAAGTCACCTCAGGTCATCTCAAGCGGCAGATGCAAAAATAGTTTTTTATATTAAAATTATATATATTTTTAGGGCCATGTCATGTGCTCTACCTGCAAAGCCTTTGTGATCTATAACTTGTGGGCACCGCTTAACGTCAGATCAGGGGTTTTGTCGGCCAGCGCCAAAAATGCTCCCCGACAGCATATGTATTTTTTTTGTAAGGCCTCAAGATTAGCTATAATGCTATATTATAGTCACCAATGTACACAGTTTTTAAATGTACAAATAATATTAAAACGTTTGAGTTTTATTTTATTTTTTATTTATTTTTTACACAATAGGTACTTAAACAACTACTCGACTAGTCGACTAGTAAACTAGGCAACTAGTCAACTAGTAAAAATCACTAGAAGTGAAAGCCCTAAAATGCATACGTAGCATATTCCCTTAACCCACACAAGACAAACCATACCTTTTCAAGAGCCCCTTTGCATTGAATCACTTAAAGTCCCTATATATTGTTATATGGTGTAAAGTGTTTTCTTGGAAAATCATATTTACTGGACAAAAGGAAGATTTTAAGTTAAAATTGTCAAACTAATTGTATAGGGCAAATCTATGTTGGTGCTTTTAACTTTCATATGAAACTGGAGCCATTGTCCATTTTGAGTACTTTGAAAATGTTATAGAGCAACTCCTTTTTTTTATAAGCAAATAAAGCAATTAACGCATTCTATTTAGTATATATATATAGAGAGAGAGAGAGAGAGAGAGAGAGAGAGAGAGAGAGAGAGAGAGAGATATATCTGCGTCTGAGCGTCTGATCCAACATGAAACATCTGCCACCTGATTGATCCCTGAATCAAATTGTGGCAAAATCATGTGGCAACAACAGTGCGAGCTGGAGCTTTTTAGAAGAGCCATTTCACCCTAATACACACGGGCGGCCCATTATACCAAACGGCCATTCATCACATCATGAACCCTATAGCCTCCAGAGAGCTGCCAGTGTCTCCGGTGCCACTACAGGCCTCTCTGTCTCCATGAGGCAGTCAGTCAGTCAGGACACACTCAGGAGGAGCATGTTCACTTTGCCACCACTGTTTACCTCAGGAATACACACACACACACACACACACGACCCCGTGCCTCAGCCTCTATTAGTGATGGGAAGAAAGTGAAAGGAAGAGTCTTCTTTTTATACATAACAGAGAACATGGTGACCCTCAGTCCACTTTATTGAAAGGATAATCCCCTTGAGATGTCCCATCTCATTTTAGAGGGGGTATGAACAGTACATACAATACACAAACAATACAACAGTATACTGTACATCCATATATACACACACACACACACACACACACACTCACACACACACACAGGACAAAACAGAACAAAAGCTCTCCCAAAGATAGCCGCTCCCACCCCACTGTCCAACAACACGTTACTACTGTACATTCTACGAATATATTATAGTCACTTTACATGGTGTAATGCACGGTATAGGTTTTTGTGTTTTCAGATGCATGTTTTCAGATGCGGCCTTGTGACCTTATACTGTACACACATTTGCACAATGTACTGTAATCCCACGCTGCCTTACCGTTTTGAAATTATGTGTGATCTTTCTAATGAAAACACACCGATGACGAAAGCTCACTGAGATCTGCACTATGGAGGGGATACAAATAAAACAATCAGTATACACTCTCATAAAGCGCAGACATCTATATTTTACAGAATTTAAAAAAGTAAACACTTTCCCCCGAGCCTTTAATTAGCAAGAGCCCTGAGTGATTTAGCCGGAATTAAGGAGCTTCAGACCCAGCTGTGGTAAGCTTGATTACTTAATAATATGGTGATAAACACAACTATCAATCAAAAGGCCTGACAGGACTTACAATTCAGGACAGACCGGCCAAAATAAGGGCTGTTGACTCTCTCATTGTGGGTACATGTGTGTGTGTGTGTGTGTGTGGGTGTGTGTGCGCGTGTGTATGCACGTGTGCGTGCGCGCGTGCGTCAGTGTGGGCGTGTAAGATGATACTTGCTCTGGTCAGTGATGAAGTTTCTTGCACCGAGAAATGAAAGCAGAGAAGACGCGCGTCAACCAAAAGCACACATTTATTTACTGAATAACTACAGAGACTGTAGGCAGTGTCTCAAAAACAACTGTTGTGTAATCATAAAAGCGCAGTGTGCACAGCTGTATAATGCTTTGGCAGACGAGGACCAATTGGCCATAGTAATAAAATCACCTCACAGGCGCCCTATAAAGCCGTCATGAGATCAATGCACCACCCACAAAATACATACACATTAGTAAGCAGGTCTGGCTCACAAATCAATTACATTAGCAATACAATATTAAATTGCCAGCATACTTAATGTTTTTTTCTTTTTTTTGTGTGTGTTATGACTAATACCAATAACGTGTATGTATTGTTTTGCTCTGTAAAAAAAGAAAAAGCGCATCTTAATCGACACCCTGGGGGGCAATAAAGGACTACATTTTCTCTCATCCATGTAAATGTTAAACTCATAACTTTTTATCCTGTATAGTTTTTCTAAAGTTGCACAAAAAAGAAAGACATATGATCTACATATATAAGCTCACAGTGCATTAAATTGTGACATGTTGTTACCTTGTAAATCTTCCATTTGTTGCTATATCTTTGAAAATATTTGAAAAACTTATTTTAAAGGAATTAAGAACTGCCATAATGACATGCCTCAAATAATAGGGATTCCAGGTTGAAAGTATAAAGTTACGTTTACATCACTGTAGGCCTATATGTTTTCATAACACTGTAGTAGGCCGTGGAAGCTGTATGTCAAAAGATGAGATGCTCACAGACGAAGGGTTGTTCTAGAGTTGTTGATGCAAACTCATTCGGTCCCTCTTTCAGTTCAATTTTTATTATTTTTCTTTTCTTTTTTTTTTACAATCAAAGTTGGCTTTTCCTGTACGGTGCAGGCTTTACAGCATTGCAAAGCTTGCTGCTTGTTTTCTGTAGCTATAGAAAGTCCTTTATAGCACTGTAGTGGTAGATGACATTAAATAAAATCCTTGTAAGCACTGTAGTGTAGACGACATTATATAAAAGTCTGCCTCTGAAAGGTAAATCACAGCAGCACTGGCGGGGGGGGACGACTGCAGCTATTCTCTCTCACCTCGCCACTTTTAGCAGACCGTGGCTGATTTCCTTCCTTGCGTGACTCCGGAGTGTAAACACAGCGCCGGGAGTGACTCATCACTATATTCCTCACTTCCATGATCTGATATAAACACGGAGAGGGGTCAGGGGTCACTTAGGGAGGGGTCGTGTTGTGTGGGAGGGCAGCCAGGTATACTGTTGTAGGGGAATAGCGTAGTGTGTCTCTCCCATTCTGACCTGAGATCAGATTCATAACGAGGTTTCCGCCGGACACACACTGGTCTGATGAACCCATTCTGACCTGAGATCAGATTCTAAAAAATGTCAGTCGTTCTTCGATTTTTTTCAAAAATAGCAGACCTACAAGCTCGTATCGCGCCACTCGGTGGCGCGATATGAGCTTGTAGATCTGCTATTTTTCAATAGCTAAAGCATAACATGATGCCGACACCAAAATGGGTGCCCGGTCAGAATGGGTTGTTAAACATCCTGGATTCTCCGAAGAATTCACCGTAGCTTCCTCCGCTGTTTGGCCAAAATGTCTCCCAATGCCGGCCCACTCAAAACCTGGAGGAAGGAGAGAGACAGAAACAGAAAGTTAGAAAAAGAGAAAGAGACGTTTTAGGTGATGGATGGATTGCACTCCTCGCCACACTTTTTTTTTTCTCCTCCCCACATACTGGAAAGAATGTGGTTGGTTGTGATGAGCGCGTATCTCTTTTTTTAAACCCATGGGAGCCCCCCCCTCCGCCCGACAGACAGGAGGAGAGAAAGGGTGAGAGAGCTGGAGGTGGAGCATGCATGGCGACTCTGGTTCAACTGTGTGGCATGAATTAACTTTATCCTGTTTCGTGTAGTGGTGAATTGATTTATGAGTCATGAAAAAACCCTGTTTACGCGTGGCTGCCAAGTTGCCTTTCGAGCCGATTGGCGCTTTTTTTGAGAAAAGGCACCGATCAGCACTTTGCCCCCGTGTTGAGACGACGCGCGTTTTACAGGAGGAGCTGTGGAGGTGGAACAGAGCTATATATGCTTCCCTTCAGGCCCCGACGTGAAGAAGGGCCAAACACAATCCGACATCAATCTCAGGCCCTGTCACCTTAGCACTCTACTGCCTTTCCAGCGCCATTGTTATAGAGCAGACCAACGGAAAGAGGCCGGGAGCAGGTGGAAATTTAAAAAAAAAGGAAAAGCCCTTTGACAACTAGGCTAAGATTCCTCCCGAGATCCCCACAAGGTTTACACAAGCCACACGGGGGCCCGAGGCCTGGCTGTCGACGACGGCACAGGTTTGGAAATGCTCTGCATATTGAGTCTATATACTAGATACAATTGTATATAAGTATTTGAATATACTCATGCAATGCATCCCAATACACAGCTGTGGCCAGACACTGCAGATATAAGCACATAAAATAAATAAATAAAATCTGGATATTAAGCAGGAATGTTCACTTTTAAATATTTGCTGGATTGTTCTGCTGACAGAGTACAATGAAGGTGTAACATAATTTCCTGTGAGGGTTTTACACGGTAAATTCTTACAGGTTAAACTTTACAGCATCACTGCCAGGGGAACAAGTCAAAGGTGCATATTTTCTTCTCCCTCCATTCATATAGGAGCATATACTTGCTGCATTGTCATAGTCATAACTATCTCACTCATCTTCCTGTTCACCTCATTTCTCTCTCTCTCTCTCTCTCTCTCTCTCTCTTGCTGTATTCCTTCTATTCTCTTTACCCGTTGGGATCACAGGCGAGGGTCTGGCACGATTCTTGTCACATGATGCCCACAGTGTGTGATGCTTCGCTGGGACCCCCCTCCACTCAGGAAATGCTCTCGGCCTTTTTCCCACCCTAGCCTTCCGCTGTGGAGAGCTGGGCATTACAACTGAATCCAGTTACCATCCCAGAGCATTCCTGGTTGATTCCAACCACTGCCTCCCTATGAGTTCCCACAGACAATGAGGATATGCCCTCATTTCAAACTGACTAGAGCACAAGGTATCATGTTTGTGAACTACCAAGGCTGTTTATGGCAGAACAGAGGAGTTTAAGCTCCACAATAGGCAATTACTATGCCCACTCATCCCCCAGCCCAAGCCAACCTCCCTTAAGTTCAATTTGTGGTCTGTCTGTAGGTGGGTTCGGTTCGGTGCAGATTAAAAATAGCCAGCCCATTCTAGACAAAAACTGCAAAGGACACACACACACACACACACACTTTGCCCAAATGATATCTCCCATTGTTGTGCACTGTTTGGGAATTCTTAATTGCTTTTTCCGACGCAGCTTGCCACAGGAAAATCCCCCTTCAGAGAACAGAAAAAGAGAGTCGGTGGGCTGCGTGTAAACATCATAGGATATTACGTAAACATGCTTGTGAACACAAACGTATAAACCCATGTCGCCCCATGTGCACCCACCATCAAACATAAACCCATGTCGCCCCATGTGCACCCACCAAACATAAACCCATGTCGCTCCATGTGCACCCACCATCAAACATAAACCCATGTCGCCCCATGTGCACCCATCAAACATAAACCCATGTCGCCCCATGTGCACCCACCAAACATAAACCCATGTCGCTCCATGTGCACCCACCATCAAACATAAACCCATGTCGCCCCATGTGCACCCATCAAACATAAACCCATGTCGCCCCATGTGCACCCATCAAACATAAACCCATGTCGCCCCATGTGCACCCATCAAACATAAACCCATGTCGCTCCATGTGCACCCACCATCAAACATAAACCCATGTCGCCCCATGTGCACCCATCAAACATAAACCCATGTCGCCCCATGTGCACCCATCAAACATAAACCCATGTCGCCCCATGTGCACCCATCAAACATAAACCCATGTCGCCCCATGTGCACCCACCATCAAACATAAACCCATGTCGCCCCATGTGCACCCATCAAACATAAACCCATGTCCCGTGTGCACCCATCAAACATAAACCCATGTCGCCCCATGTGCACCCATCAAACATAAACCCATGTCGCCCCATGTGCACCCATCAAACTGCCATCAGACAGTATCAAAGAGAAGCTAACCTCCTGCGTCTGCCCTCGTGTTCCCAAACTGTGGTTTCTGCTTCAACTCTTATTATTGATGTCTCTCCCCCGGCAACACAGACCAACCACTATGGACCACGCAGCACTAGGTGGTGTGTGTGTGTGGGGGGGCTGTATAGGGAGGTTTCCCACTCTCTGTGTGGGGTATATCTGCTCTCCAGAGAGGGCACAGTGGAGCACAGAGGACACACTGGAAAAACCGTAGTGTTAATTTAACTCTGAGAATGTGCAAATGTATAACCAAACGGACCATGCTTGCATGAAGGCTCTGTTTGGTTATACCTGTGTACATTCTCAGAGTTACACAAATGGACAAATAATAAAAAAAACATTATCTGTGTTGTTTTTTTCCCTCTGTTTTAAATCAGTTTTAGTTTTGGTGTTTTAAGCATTTTATGTTATACTTCTACAAGCAAGCTTCTATATACTTCTACAAGCTTTATGGGGGGGGGGGGGGTCCCTGGAACGTTTTCGAAATTTCGACGTCAGGCCTAAATGGGTTAAACTCTGAGCTATGAGGATAAAATGAACACTGAGGATTTTACTGTGCGGAGCACAGCAGTGAAGCAGAGCACAGAGCACTCAGGAAATGCGTGAGAGGGAGAATCACGATAAAGTGGTGTGTCAGGCGTACTCGTGTGGGCGAGGTGATGGGAGCAATACTCAATCTTTTCATTGCATACCTCGTAATTATCATTAGCACTGTCTGACAGATGCATGCAGGGCCCGTGGAGGTGGGGGTCAGAGGAGCTGTTGCCACCAGAAAACTATATATGCTGCCGTTCACTCAACCCCAAACACATCTGAAATATAGAGAGATAAACCCCAAACACATCTGAAATATAGAGATAAACCCCAAACACATCTGAAATATAGAGATAAACCCCAAACACATCTGAAATATAGAGAGATAAACCCCAAACACATCTGAAATATAGAGATAAACCCCAAACACATCTGAAATATAGAGAGATAAACCCCAAACACATCTGAAATAGAGAGATAAACCCCAAACACATCTGAAATATAGAGAGATAAACCCCAAACACATCTGAAATATAGAGAGATAAACCCCAAACACATCTGAAATATAGAGAGATAAACCCCAAACACGTCTGAAATATAGAGATAAACCCCAAACACATCTGAAATATAGAGAGATAAACCCAAACACATCTGAAATATAGAGAGATAAACCCCAAACACATCTGAAATATAGAGAGATAAACCCCAAACACATCTGAAATATAGAGAGATAAACCCCAAACACGTCTGAAATATAGAGATAAACCCCAAACACATCTGAAATATAGAGAGATAAACCCAAACACATCTGAAATATATAGAGATAAACCCCAAACACATCTGAAATATAGAGAGATAAACCCAAACACATCTGAAATATAGAGAGATAAACCCCAAACACATCTGAAATATAGAGAGATAAACCCCAAACACATCTGAAATATAGAGAGATAAACCCCAAACACGTCTGAAATATAGAGATAAACCCCAAACACATCTGAAATAGAGAGAGATAAACCCCAAACACATCTGAAATATAGAGAGATCAACCCCAAACACGTCTGAAATATAGAGAGATCAACCCCAAACACATCTGAAATATAGAGAGATCAACCCCAAACACATCTGAAATAGAGAGAGATAAACCCCAAACACATCTAAAATATAGAGAGATAAACCCCAAACACATCTGAAATATAGAGAGATCATCCCCAAACACATCTGAAATATAGAGAGATAAACCCAAACACATCTGAAATATAGAGAGATCAACCCCAAACACATCTGAAATAGAGAGATAAACCCCAAACACATCTGAAATATAAAGAGATAAACCCCAAACACATCTGAAATATAGAGAGATAAACCCCAAACACATCTGAAATAGAGAGAGATAAACCCCAAACACATCTGAAATATAGAGAGATCAACCCCAAACACATCTGAAATAGAGAGATAAACCCCAAACACATCTGAAATATAGAGATAAACCCCAAACACATCTGAAATAGGATAAACCCCAAACACATCTGAAATATAGAGATAAACCCCAAACACATCTGAAATATAGAGATAAACCCCAAACACATCTGAAATATAGAGATAAACCCCAAACACATCTGAAATATAGAGATAAACCCCAAACACATCTGAAATATAGAGAGATAAACCCCAAACACATCTGAAATATAGAGATAAACCCCAAACACATCTGAAATAGAGAGATAAACCCCAAACACATCTGAAATATAGAGATAAACCCCAAACACATCTGAAATATAGAGATAAACCCCAAACACATCTGAAATATAGAGAGATAAACCCCAAACACATCTGAAATATAGAGATAAACCCCAAACACATCTGAAATAGAGAGATAAGCCCCAAACACATCTGAAATAGAGAGATAAACCCCAAACACATCTGAAATAGAGAGAGATAAACCCCAAACACATCTGAAATAGAGAGATAAACCCCAAACACATCTGAAATATAGAGAGATAAACCCCAAACACATCTGAAATATAGAGAGATAAACCCCAAACACATCTGAAATATAGAGAGATAAACCCCAAACACATCTGAAATATAGAGAGATCAACCCCAAACACATCTGAAATATAGAGAGATAAACCCCAAACACATCTGAAATAGAGAGATAAACCCCAAACACATCTGAAATAGAGAGAGATAAACCCCAAACACATCTGAAATATAGAGAGATAAACCCCAAACACATCTGAAATATAGAGAGATCAACCCCAAACACATCTGAAATATAGAGAGATCAACCCCAAACACATCTGAAATATAGAGATAAACCCCAAACACATCTGAAATATAGAGAGATAAACCCCAAACACATCTGAAATATAGAGTGATAAACCCCAAACACATCTGAAATATAGAGAGATCAACCCCAAACACATCTGAAATATAGAGAGATAAACCCAAACACATCTGAAATATAGAGAGATAAACCCAAACACGTCTGAAATATAGAGAGATAAACCACAAACACATCTGAAATATAGAGAGATAAACCCAAACACATCTGAAATATAGAGAGATAAACCCAAACACGTCTGAAATATAGAGAGATAAACCCCAAACACATCTGAAATATAGAGAGATCAACCCCAAACACATCTGAAATATAGAGAGATAAACCCAAACACATCTGAAATATAGAGAGATAAACCCCAAACACATCTGAAATATAGAGAGATCAACCCCAAACACATCTGAAATATAGAGAGATAAACCCCAAACACATCTGAAATATAGAGTGATAAACCCCAAACACATCTGAAATATAGAGAGATCAACCCCAAACACATCTGAAATATAGAGAGATAAACCCAAACACATCTGAAATATAGAGAGATAAACCCAAACACGTCTGAAATATAGAGAGATAAACCACAAACACATCTGAAATATAGAGAGATAAACCCAAACACATCTGAAATATAGAGAGATAAACCCAAACACGTCTGAAATATAGAGAGATAAACCCCAAACACATCTGAAATATAGAGAGATCAACCCCAAACACATCTGAAATATAGAGAGATAAACCCAAACACATCTGAAATATAGAGAGATAAACCCAAACACGTCTGAAATATAGAGAGATAAACCCCAAACACATCTGAAATATAGAGAGATAAACCCCAAACACATCTGAAATAGAGAGATAAACCCCAAACACATCTGAAATATAGAGAGATAAACCCCAAACACATCTGAAATATAGAGAGATAAACCCCAAACACATCTGAAATATAGAGATAAACCCCAAACACATCTGAAATATAGAGATAAACCCCAAACACCTCTGAAATATAGAGATAAACCCCAAACACATCTGAAATATAGAGATAAACCCCAAACACATCTGAAATATAGAGATAAACCCCAAACACATCTGAAATATAGAGATAAACCCCAAACACATCTGAAATATAGAGATAAACCCCAAACACATCTGAAATATAGAGATAAACCCCAAACACATCTGAAATATATAGAGATAAACCCCAAACACATCTGAAATAGAGAGATAAACCCCAAACACATATGAAATATAGAGATAAACCCCAAACACGTCTGAAATATAGAGAGATCAACCCCAAACACATCTGAAATATAGAGAGATAAACCCCAAACACATCTGAAATAGAGAGATAAACCCCAAACACATCTGAAATAGAGAGATAAACCCGAAACACATCTGAAATATAGAGATAAACCCCAAACACATCTGAAATATAGAGATAAACCCCAAACACATCTGAAATATAGAGAGATAAACCCCAAACACATCTGAAATATAGAGATAAACCCCAAACACATCTGAAATATAGAGATAAACCCCAAACACATCTGAAATATAGAGAGATAAACCCCAAACACATCTGAAATATAGAGAGATAAACCCCAAACACGTCTGAAATATAGAGAGATAAACCCCAAACACATCTGAAATAGAGAGATAAACCCCAAACACATCTGAAATATAGAGAGATAAACCCCAAACACATCTGAAATATAGAGAGATAAACCCCAAACACATCTGAAATATAGAGATAAACCCCAAACACATCTGAAATATAGAGATAAACCCCAAACACCTCTGAAATATAGAGATAAACCCCAAACACATCTGAAATATAGAGATAAACCCCAAACACATCTGAAATATAGAGATAAACCCCAAACACATCTGAAATATAGAGATAAACCACAAACACATCTGAAATATAGAGATAAACCCCAAACACATCTGAAATATAGAGATAAACCCCAAACACATCTGAAATATATAGAGATAAACCCCAAACACATCTGAAATAGAGAGATAAACCCCAAACACATATGAAATATAGAGATAAACCCCAAACACGTCTGAAATATAGAGAGATCAACCCCAAACACATCTGAAATATAGAGAGATAAACCCCAAACACATCTGAAATAGAGAGATAAACCCCAAACACATCTGAAATAGAGAGATAAACCCGAAACACATCTGAAATATAGAGATAAACCCGAAACACATCTGAAATATAGAGATAAACCCCAAACACATCTGAAATATAGAGAGATAAACCCCAAACACATCTGAAATATAGAGATAAACCCCAAACACATCTGAAATATAGAGATAAACCCCAAACACATCTGAAATATAGAGAGATAAACCCCAAACACATCTGAAATATAGAGAGATAAACCCCAAACACGTCTGAAATATAGAGAGATAAACCCCAAACACATCTGAAATATAGAGAGATAAACCCCAAACACATCTGAAATATAGAGAGATAAACCCCAAACACATCTGAAATATAGAGAGATAAACCCCAAACACATCTGAAATATAGAGAGATAAACCCCAAACACATCTGAAATATAGAGAGATAAACCCCAAACACATCTGAAATAGAGATAAACCACAAACACGTCTGAAATATAGAGATAAACCCCAAACACATCTGAAATAGAGAGATAAACCCCAAACACATCTGAAATATAGAGATAAACCCCAAACACATCTGAAATATAGAGATAAACCCCAAACACGTCTGAAATATAGAGATAAACCCCAAACACATCTGAAATATAGAGATAAACCCCAAACACATCTGAAATATAGAGATATATGTTTCATGTGTATCATAAAATAAAATATCAATATTGTCTGCATTATAATGATTTAAAAGTTATATTTAGTTCTATTTTTTATTTATATGGGTCATTGCATATCTTAAATTATTAAAAGCATGGGTGTAGGTCTGTATAGGAAACATATTTGAAACATAATTGATTAACTCTTTTAACTTGCGTTTGAAGCTAAATAATACAATTAAAAAACAATCAAATCTATCTAACAATCAGGTGTACGTACACACACACACACACCCACACACACACACACACACACACACACACACACACACACACACACACACACACACACACACACACACACACACACACACACACACCCACCCACACACACACACACACACACACACACACACACACACACACACACACACACACACACACACACACACGCTGACCTAACCAATGGCTTTTTGGGGCATATATATCAAATTTTGTAACCATTATTAAAAAAATGATTCATGGGCCATATCTTCTTCCCCCCCCCCCAAGTATAAAAGTGTCAATAAAATATGAAATGAAGAGTAGTGATGGGAGATTAATCTGCAAACACATCGGTATCGGACGATTTTTGTTGTTTTTAGATTAATCGGCATCGGTTCGATTAATCAATCAGACCGATTCATTAATTGGTCCGATGAATCGGTCTTTACTGATAAAAAAGCCCAAAGTAACAGCTTTAACAAATCTACAAGCTCACAATATTAAATACAAAAAGGTATTAAAGTTCAATCTGACTTGCCTAAGGCTGCAGTATAGATAGGCTGTTACATGTATTTTTCAGAATGAACAAACTTATTATAATTTTTCAATACAGAATGAGATCACATCGACATCGGTAATATCGGTTATCGGCCATAACATCAATAAATTACATCGGATATCGATATCGGCCAAAATCTCTCATCGGCACATCCCTACTGAAGAGTATGGTTGCTGCAGAACAGTGAGCTTTTGAAATAAACTTTGAATAACAGAAACATCAATAAATAAATCCAGATTCATGCAGAATGTTTTCCATTTAATGCCTGTGTCAACTACGTAATAAAAACAACAGAAATCTGTTGAAATTACGTTTTGTTTCAATGACTTATATCTTCCTGCATGCACTGTCCACTTACAGTATAGGCTATACTTGCTGCTTTGCATATTCATCCTATGATCCTGACAAAGGCCTGTCATTCAGTGTGTGCAATAAATGCCAATTACAGGTATTTAAAAGGATGGAACATTTTCCCTGCAAGCACTGACCACATTTGGACAGTTTGGAGCTTGAAAAACTTCTGGACCTGCCAAATTCTCACCACACATGTCCTTCAGTCACGTCAAATCATGTTGCGGTGCTGTAAGTCGAGCTTGTGTGATCACCAAATAAACCCAGAGGAATTTTACATATGCCTTTATTGCCTGAAAGGCGTATTTCCTTTTCAAAACAGGGCTGTCAAACCGAGCCCAACCACTTTTGAAACATGACGAATTCCATTGCATTTTCAGAGAGCCTATGATGAACTGAATACCGGAATAATAAGAATCAGAGAGTTAAGCATGTTTGGTTTGACACTACTGTGCATAGCCTGTAGGCCTTCCTGAAGGCCAGGGAGCACATTATCTGACAATGAGCTCTTTTCACAAAATGACCAGAAAGGTGGAACAGAAGTTCTTAGATATTATATTTGCAGCAATTCTGCCTTTTTCTTTTTCTTTTCTTTCTTGCTTTATAGGGCCTATATGCAAATAAGTCTGTCCTCTATTATGCTATGTTCACAGTATATGTTATATATTATGTCACAGCATGCATGGAAATAATTTGAGGTATAAGTTAACTATAATTAATTATAATATATGATATTATTATAATTTAATAATAGAAGAATTCAAAATATGTAACAAGCATGAATGCCTACTTTTGTATACAAGTTTTGTCAAATAAATAAATACAAGTGCGGAAAATAGGCCCATATATAGGCTCATAAAATGTGATCTGCCATTGCCAGTGCGCAATAAAAACAACAAGAGAACTCTTAATATATAATAACCTTTGAGATAAGTTATATACCGGTAACCTTATTTGATTTCCACGTCCATCAAAAGTATAGCCTTCATCATCATCAGTATAGTGAATCTGTTCATCAGCTGAAAACCAGAGTTCAAAGATGAGTTCAGAATAACGGATCATTGTTTGACCTACAGTATATAGTAAAGTCCTCGGTGTTAAATCACTAAATGACTGTATCATCAATTTATAACTCCAAATGTGTATATAGCTGCAGGCGGCGGGCCTATAATCTAGCCTAATAAATGTAGCCCATGTATAACCTAATTAAATGTTATATGCTAAAGCTAAAGTGTATTTGCCAGACGGGTTATATCTGCATGGGCAACGGCCATATAGCGCCTGGATGTGCACTGCGTCTAACAGAGCATAGTTAATTGGTCCAATTAACACAGGTCCAGACCGTGCAAGGGTTACGGTAATATAAATTCCACTTTATAACCGAATCAATATAGCCTGTATTATGTCAAACATGGAAAATGCTTTAGGAAAAACAACTAGCTTAATTGACAAAACATTTAATCGAAGAGACATCAAAAAGGCTTTAAGGCGGACGCATGCAACAACAGGCACATGCAGGGCGACGGGGGTATACTGTGCCAAAACAAAAAAAAAAACTTTCGTTTGTGCTTTCTAGTTTCTTGGTAGCCCACAAATGATTCTCCTAGTTCCCTATAGGAGGTCCAAATGGGCAAATCTCGCCAAGAAAATTAAAAAGTCGTCCATGCAGGCTATATAGCGCTAGCTCTGGTGCTGCATGTTGATTGCTTGCAAAGGCAAGGCGTGGTGCCCAGCCCCGCATGCAGCATGCATCATTCACTTCACTACACAGCTCAAATCCAACGTTAGAGACGACGCGCTGAGCGCAATCAGAGGTCTGCTAGCAATCCCGTCCTTTCTCAGTCCACATAAACACCACTTTAACAAAAATATACACGGCCACCTACCGCGCCACGAAGAGAGAGAGTGATGGGGGGGGGGGGGGGGTACCCACGTCAACATCATACTGTTTTCAATTAAAACGACAACACTAAAAGGTGACCTATAGCCTAGGCGACACATGACGGAGGACAACACGCGCTGCAGGCAGCAAAGTGGTGTCTGTCAGCCCAATTGAGAATAATTTGAGATGCCGCTCTAATTTATTCGCTGCATTTTCCATTTGCTGCTTGATGCGTGATGTTGTCTCCCTTAAGTGTTTCCACAACTGCTATAATGCTGTCTTCGCTGCAACCTATATTGCCTAATATATTTGCCTTAAATACATATTACATTTAGGTGGGATATTAATATTGAAAAACAGTCAAGACGTTATAGCCACAGATATTTTTTTCTTTCAGTATTTCTGTTGCGTCTCACGCATGCAGCCTATATATATATATATATAGGCCTACTGTACACGCAAAAATCGCGTTGGTGGCAAACACATACTGTAGGCCTATAGACATTATATATGGTCATATGGTTAATGTTTCTTGCTGTCAAGCAAATGTAACATTTTATTATTTGAGAGAAATGCAACATTTAAAATATTGCAATGCTCTTGCATTACATCAACATATCAATTTAGTAATATTGACTGTTGAAAACAAACATTCAATATTCAACATAACATAATTAAGAAATTAAATGAATGTTTCTATTTATAAAATAAAAGGAGAAGAAAGGAGGGGGGAAAACGGTGCCACCAGACCAGACCAGACCAGACCACACCAGACCAGACCAGACAAAAACTTAAAAATTCATGACCTTCTCCGCGTGGATTTCAAGTTCAAGTCGATTGAACTTGTGGACTCACTCCTCAGTTCTCCATTTCATCGATCGATCACATGGTCCTATACAAACACCCCATGGCCTTCTGGTGACCTGCTCTGGCTCCACTCCAACACCAAGGTGAACATAAAGATGATCTGTGTGTGTCAAAACCACGTCGTTTTAATGTCTAAACAGAATTAAATAGGCCTAGATCTGGCGTGTCTCTATATATATATTCCCTGAAAAGACATTCCCTCAAACAAACACAAACAAACACTGGAGTCAAGGGCGAGTCAAGTCAAATTACATCACTGACCCATGCTGTTTAGTCCCAGCTCTACTACGCTCATGGATAAATAATATCATCATTTATATGTGATATCGCTATATCAATGGGAAAATAACCTATATACTATAGCATGATAGGCCTATTGGTAGATATAGCCGTGCGGTTAAAAGCTTTGCTATCTTGTAAATAAAATGGACGAGACAAAGCAGCCCTGCGTAAATCACAAATGTCACACTCGAATATTCAAAATATATAAAAATCCCACCATATAGTCCTGGTGATGCTATAGAATAGATTAATGTTATAATATAATGCACTGCAGTGCCAGTCCTTCCCTATATTGTATATAAGGGTCGGATCACAGGTTTCTCTGCACAGAATAATAATTCTTAAGACAATCCGGAAAGCTTGCGTCAAGGCTATATGTGTATACTGTGGTATTCCTCCACCTTAAGTGGCCAGGCATTCCTAGAGACGCCGTGCTGTCAAATATTTCATTATATGAGACGTCATGGAAAAAAGTGCACGAACACGAACAGCACATGCAGGCCTTTTGGCTGCAGTGCCGGCATGGAGCAACTCTGGACTTCTGAAGCTCTGACCTCCTCGGGTGGGGGGACGACGACGCAGAATAAAGACCTCCTCGTGCAAGGGGGACAGAAAAAAGACCTCCTCGGTGGGGGGGGCGCAGAATAAAGACCCGTGACAGACAATCTTTTGAAAGATGACTCGCCAGAAAGTGAAGAGGATTCGCCCCGGAAAGTGAAGAACACTCGCCAAAAGGGGAAGGAATCTCGCCCCGGGCCGAGTGCGCTGCACTTTTTGGCGAGTGTCCTTCACTTTTTGGCGAGTCCTCAAGACCACTCCTCAAGACTACCGGTCTTGCTACCGGTGGGGGGGACGCAGAATAAAGACCTCCTCGGTAAGGGGGGGGGGGGGACGCAGAATAAAGACCTCCTCGGTGGGGGGGACGCAGAATAAAGACCTCCTCGGTGGGGGGGGGACGCAGAATAAAGACCTCCTCGGTGGGGGGGGGACGCAGAATAAAGACCTCCTCGGTGGGGGGGGGGGGACGCAGAATAAAGACCTCCTCGGTGGGGGGGGATGCAGAATAAAGACCTCCTCGGTGGGGGGGGGGGACGCAGAATAAAGACCTCCTCGGTGGGGGGGGGGCGCAGAATAAAGACCTCCTCGGTGGGGGGGGGGGACGCAGAATAAAGACCTCCTCGGTGGGGGGGGGACGACGCAGAATAAAGACCTCCTCGGTGGGGGGGGGACGCAGAATAAAGACCTCCTCGGTGGGGGGGGGGGGACGCAGAATAAAGACCTCCTCGGTGGGGGGGGGGATGCAGAATAAAGACCTCCTCGGTGGGGGGGGGGGGGTGCAGAATAAAGACCTCCTCGGTGGGGGGGGGGGGGTGCAGAATAAAGACCTCCTCGGTGGGGGGGACGCAGAATAAAGACCTCCTCGGTGGGGGGGGGGGGGTGCAGAATAAAGACCTCCTCGGTGGGGGGGGGGACGCAGAATAAAGACCTCCTCGGTGGGGGGGGACGCAGAATAAAGACCTCCTCGGTGGGGGGGGGGGGACGCAGAATAAAGACCTCCTCGGTGGGGGGGGGGGACGCAGAATAAAGACCTCCTCGGTGGTGGGGGGGGACGCAGAATAAAGACCTCCTCGGTGGGGGGGGGGGACGCAGAATAAAGACCTCCTCGGTGGGGGGGGGAGAATAAAGACCTCCTCGGTGGGGGGGGGACGCAGAATAAAGACCTCCTCGGTGGGGGGGACGCAGAATAAAGACCTCCTCGGTGGGGGGGGGGATGCAGAATAAAGACCTCCTCGGTGGGGGGGGGACGCAGAATAAAGACCTCCTCGGTGGGGGGGGGGACGCAGAATAAAGACCTCCTCGGTGGGGGGGATGCAGAATAAAGACCTCCTCGGTGGGGGGGGGGACGCAGAATAAAGACCTCCTCGGTGGGGGGGGGACGCAGAATAAAGACCTCCTCGGTGGGGGGGGGGACGCAGAATAAAGACCTCCTCGGTGGGGGGGGGGACGCAGAAAAACACCTTGACCTTTCTAATAGGACCCAATTTATACTGGGATGGATGACTGCTATATATATGGGATAAATAACAAATAACTATATAATTGATAGCTTATATAAGTAACTTTGTCACTTCAGACAGAGGTCTCACTATGAACAATTCCTAATTTAGGTGCCACGTGACTCATGTAGCCTATATTTATACATTGAAACAAACACAAATCAGAGGAAGTCCGTCAATAGAGCTATGATTTGAGTCCAAGAAGACGCGCGCCTGTCACCACCTTCAGTACTATATGGATGTGCAATGACGCGTTGAGCTCTGCCGCCCACTGTGTGTGTGTGTGTGTGTGTGTGTGTGTGTGTGTGTGTGTGTGTGTGTGTGTGTGTGTGTGTGTGTGTGTGTGTGTGTGTGTGTGTGTGTGTGTGTGTGTGTGTGTGTGTGTGTGTGTGTGTGTGTGTGTTTTTGAAAAAATTATAATAATAAAAAAAAAGAAGAAAGCAAAGTAAAATACCATTAGGCCTATACTGCATCAAAAGGAATCAATAAACCAAGTCCAACTATAGTCGCGCATGTACACAATACATTGGTCAAATTGTAGGCCTATTAGGCAAACATAATTGCAACTCCTACACAATTCCAAGTGCTTGTCATGGTGGCCTGTATAGACCTGCGCTACAACAAAAAAAGAAATCAAGTAACTGTCGAGTATAGGCTATATAGGTTTATATGTTTGATATGGAGATGATTGGGAATTGCACGTCGACAAAAAAAGAAGTACACTTTTAATGGAATGAAGTCATCAAGTGTAATTAACTGCAGTGATGGGGGGAGAGAGAGAGAGAGAGAGCGCCCACCATGCCCCTCTGGGTGGGTGGTCTGCCCTTCTAGAACAGTGGCTCCGAAAGTGGGGTCCGGGGACCCCCAGGGGTCCCTGAGGATCGAGTTCCTCCAGGGGGTCCTCAGCTAAATGATATAGTTTGGAACCAAATGGACCCCTGTGGGTCTGTAACTCAGCAAATGGAACCAAACGGACCCTTTCCATTTGTACACTCTCAGTCTCAGAGTTAAATTAACATTGCTTTTATAAATTGGGGGTCCCCGAGATAGAAATGCCATTAAATGGGGGGGGGGGGGGGGTCCGTATAGACTAATGCATGTCAAACTGGGGATCCTTGAAATTAAACGGGTTGAGGATCACTGCTGCCGTAAGAATCTTCTCTTATGGGGGTCCGTCCGTCCCTGCAGGCCATATCTTTTCAAATGGGGGTCCGCGGGATAATAAGTGTCAATTTGGGGGTCCTTGACATGAAAAGGTTTGGGAACCATGCACTGCTCTATAAGGCTGGGTGGGTGGTCTGCCCGTCCGTCCGCCCGGTCCAAGCGGGTGCCTGCATGGCTGCCTGTGTAGGGACCAGCTAAAACAATACAACAACTATTCATTTTCATTTCCTCACACTTGGATTTAAATATGCACTGGATGGAACAGCAAATATTGTCGCCATGTTGCGCCTTCTCCCGTGACTTGTTGTTGTTGACATTAACAAATTCCTTCGCGGAAATTTATTATATTGGGATTAATGGGATATACGAACGAACATAATGAGGGTTATACCTCGTGTTCTGCACAAATAACACAATATTGTT
This sequence comes from Protomyctophum parallelum, assembly GCF_964188405.1. Classification (NCBI taxonomy): domain Eukaryota; kingdom Metazoa; phylum Chordata; class Actinopteri; order Myctophiformes; family Myctophidae; genus Protomyctophum; species Protomyctophum parallelum. Next base: position 59,551,057 of record NC_139699.1, read on the forward strand.
TGTACATCAAAAAAATCCTCACATTTAATAGGCCTATAAGCATAAATATAGTAACAATAAAAAAATTCTTTGCAGTGGCATATTTCTCAACAAGCGTTGAAGTAAAGTCATGGGATTTATAATTAACCTATACAGCTTTTCGTTTAGTCCAAAAACCATTATTACAAATTATGAATATTTAATATCAGTATACAATCTCAATAATTAGCTAGCCAAATGTCTGATTCAGACAACCTGTCTGAGCTACTATATAAGCACTGAAGGGCTTCAGTCTACATCGCCCCGGGGGAACAATACGCAACCTATGGGCCTGTCAGCACTTTTTGACCTTACAATAAGCAGCTCTGGAACTTGGCTTTGGGTGGCATGAAATGTTGCAAAACACGGCCAAATAATCACGTTGGAGTCACTACATCAAACACAGCTCATTTTCTTTTTAGTCATTTTCACCATTAATAATAATAATAATAATAATAATAATTTGCTGTTGTGTTTTATATCACCACTAATATTGTAATTATATTATAGCCTTGGGGGTCTTATTTGTTACAAAGACATTATTGTATTTAATTCAGTGGACGGGAGGGATCTTATTTCCTATTAATAGCAAACATGCTGTGGATATAATTGCACATCTATACTATACTGCATGGCAATATTCTGATTTAAAAAAAAACTGCACATTTCCATTATACTTTACCTTAGTTTTTGTGGGCCATTCATTCCGAAGTGTATCGTCAAGGAGTCCATCTGAAGACTCCGTCCGAGTTTGTCCCATATATGAGCAGCAGAGAGAGACTCCGGCAGCTCCGGTGTCTGGTGTCTCCATGCAGTGTGTATTGCGGAGAGCATCAAGCAAATATATATTTCTTTTTTTATTGGTGAAAAAGAAAGAAAGAAAAAAGAGCAAACATTGTGGGCTAAAACGCCGCCAGTGCGGGAATATCGCATCACATTGAGTATTAGCTGATCTGTGAGGCTTTTGCTTGATTTTTTATTTAAAGAACTCCAGGGAAAATGTTTACATTTTGCAGTATAAACATCCTGCCCATGTCCGTGTCTATCTTTTAAAGAAATCAGGAGGGTGGTTTTGAATATGAGGGGCATGTTCTTTTTGTAAAAAAAAAAATATATAAATCATTTAATATGCAGAAAATATATACTTTTTTTTACATTTAAATCAGAAATTTGAGCGAGAGAACAAAACTATTTGGTAGAATTATGAGGTGTTATATATCTATCGAAAATGAAGCAGTTCTTTGTGCGCAGCATGTATGATATATCTGTCTGATATAGCCTATAAAATAACGTATATAGTTTACATAAACATAGTCTATACAAACACTGATAGACAATCAAATAACACACCATAACCATGACACTGTCATCATAATATAAGCATTTGGAAATATCTTAGAATAGATGAAGCCATAACAACGAGTTCTAATGTGTATAGCCCGTATGGCTGTTTGCGTAGAAAATCCTCACTATTCTGAGTATATAAGAAGAGAAAGAAATTGTACTTTCCTTGAAAACCTACCGAAGGCAGACAGATGCGCTCGCACGCGCGCGCACACACACACACACACACACACACACACGCGCGCGCGCGCACGCGCACACACACACACACACACACACACACACACACACACACACACACACACACACACACACACACACACACACACACACACACACACACACACACACAGTCACACACACACACACACACACACCAGCCCACCACCACTGGAGTGAGTAGGAGGAGGAGAAGTGGGCGGGTCCTACGGCATTAGGATGGCCAAGAAGGCAAGACATCGAGCTTCCAATACGCTGATGGCAACAGATAAGTAAAAAGTTGAGCTTCTCCGGACGCACGAGAAGTTAAACACAGACATACCGACCGAAGGCGAAAGAAAAGCGGCTCCCGTTCCGTTCCATTTTACACTCACTGGACGGTGATTATACAAGGCGGCCAGGCAGAGGCTTCAGACTGGGAGAACAGCTTCAAAAAGCACGGCTAAAAAGAAACGGTCTCGTCAACAGGCTCGTGCGTAAAGTTCGTCTATAATTACAGCTAATATATCTTTTTTTTAATTTTATGTGTACGCGAACTGTTTTTCGAAATTTCCTTGTTTATAAGGAAGACCCTGCTATTGTTTTTTTTTTTTTTAGTTTTTTTTAAAAAGTTTAGTTTTGCCATTACGCAGATAATAACTAATGACGGCAGAGGTCCAGCAGCCCTCAGCAGCGCAGACTTCTGCCCAGAGCAGCCCCAACATGTCTGCCCCGGAGAACAAGCCTCATGGACAGCAGCAGACCGCCTCGGCGATGCAGGAGACCGCCTCGTCCACCACGAAAACCAAAAAGACTAACGCGGGGATCCGACGCCCGGAGAAACCCCCGTACTCCTACATAGCCCTGATAGTCATGGCCATCCAGAGCTCTCCGACCAAACGCCTGACGCTCAGCGAGATCTACCAGTTCCTCCAGAGCCGCTTCCCGTTCTTCAGGGGCTCATACCAGGGCTGGAAGAACTCCGTGCGTCACAACTTGTCCCTGAACGAGTGCTTCATCAAGCTGCCCAAGGGCCTCGGGCGGCCGGGGAAGGGCCATTACTGGACCATAGATCCGGCGAGTGAGTTCATGTTCGAGGAAGGCTCCTTCAGAAGGAGGCCCAGGGGCTTTAGGCGCAAGTGCCAGGCACTGAAGCCGATGTACAGCATGATGAACGGCCTGGGGTTCAACCACCTCCCCGAGTCCTACAACTTCCAGGGCAGCGGCGGGGGCCTGTCCTGCGCGCCCAACGGCCTGTCGCTGGACAGCGGCATCGGGATGATGAACGGACACTTGTCGGGCAACATGGACGGGATGGGACTGTCCGGCCACTCCATGTCCCACCTGTCGGCCAACGGCGGACACTCCTACATGGGGAACTGTACGGGATCCACTGGGACCGATTATGCGCATCATGACAATTCCGGTTCCCCGCTGCTCACCGGCGGGGGAGTCATGGAGCCTCACCCCGTGTACTCGAGCTCGGCCTCGGCCTGGGCCCCGGCGCAGTCGGCCTCGCTGAATAACGGCGCGCCTTACATCAAGCAGCAGCCGCTGTCTCCATGTAACCCGGGATCAAACGCATTGCAGCCCAGCCTGCCCACGCACTCGCTAGACCAGTCATATCTGCATCAGAATGGGCACAGTACAGACTTACAAGGTAAAGCCCATTCACTCATAATTCTAGCACTATAAATAGTATAATAATATAGTATAATATATACTAATACAATGCAGCACTGCATGTGCAGCTGGATTTAACAATAAGGGGGAAGTATATGGATTCACAAAATAATAAGCATAAGAATGTTTCTCTCAAAGCAAATGATGGGTCGAAACTATTTAAGCCCAAATTATACTTAAAAGCCTATATATACACACTGATCTAAAATCGTGTAGGCCTAGGCTATTCTGTAAGATATTGTAGCTTTTTTTATTTACAGTCATATAAGCACAAATCTGTTCTCTAAATCAGATTGTTGATGGCCAAATGGAAATTATGCATCGGCGAGCCAATATAGGAGTTTTCTCTTTATAGTTCAACCGCAACTTAATCCGACTTCAAAACATTGTGTTTAAAACCTCACATGTTATTATTTTTTTTAAGAATGGCCTGGAAGTGGTGTATAAAGTATATACATATACGCCTATAATTGAGTGCAAGGGGAACGCGCGTTTGTAAGGTCATAATATAAGATAAAGCGGTGCCAGGCACTGGCAAGGCATGCGATGGATTCAGCCGGTTGTTGCCTGCCGGTCCTCCGGGACTGGCGTGCGAGCAGATAAGAGCAGGCCACTGTCATTATTAAAGCTGTCCCGCCATGCCATGCACGCCACGCACGCAGACTCCATCTCGAGACTTCATTTTGAAAATGTTTTTATCATGGTCATCAAAGGAGGCCGTTATTATAGGCGTATATAACTAGGCCTGCTATGGCCTTTATTCAAAACGATTTGTATAATTATATTAGTGTCAACACAAACTCTCACAGCTCATTTTTATAGTTTGATTAATTGCATTAATTGGAACCAAAATAGGCCTAATGTGAGTGAGTGTGAAAAGAAAAGTGGTTTCCCCGCAAATAATCAATTTAACAAGACGTGCGTTATTTGAATTTATGTAGCTATTATTGCATTCACTATATTTACGTAATTCTTATGATTATCGATTGAGGCCAATATAAGAGATACACATGGATGGACCAACAAAAGCATTAAAGCTTATTGAATCAGTCCTCTTCATTACATCGACAATCCTGAAATATTATATTTATTTCAAGCGAAGTTCTCAAAAGACTTACGCCAGCATTGATTTATAGGCTATACAAAGTGATCACTTTTAGATATATATAGTATAAGGTAATGTATAGTGTGTGTATAAAAATATATGGGCTGTCGTGCCATGGATGTGTGAATAAAACAAAGTGCTCTCTCTCTCTATTTTCTCCAGGCATCCCACGGTACCACTCCCAGTCTCCCAGCATGTGCGACCGAAAGGAGTTCGTGTTCTCGTTCAACGCCATGACGTCCTCGGCCATGCATTCTCCGAGCAGCGGGTCCTACTATCACCACCAACAGGTCTCCTACCAAGACATCAAGCCCTGCGTCATGTGATGAGGAGGATGGTGGTGATGATGACGGCGGCGGCGGCGGGGACACGGCCACGGAGTGGACGGACAAATCAACACAGAGCACAGACTGACTTGAGCCACGAATATGATGACAACCTGACAAGTTCCCTAAACTTGAAAGGAAAGAAAAAAACAAACAAACAACCCCGGCATGAAGAGGAAAGGCATGGCCCCTGAGTCGCCCTGGGACGCGCGCGCGCACTGTGTGTTGTTGTTGACTACCACAACTCAAGGAAAAATAGACTACTTGTACTGTTTTATCCCAACCAGCAAGACGACGGACTCTATGATTACTACAGAAAAGGCTCATCACATAACCAAAAAAAAATCAAAACAAACTGCATGCTATCAACATGGGCCGGCGGGGTTATACTTATAATACCCAGCTGCCGTTTTGGTACTAGCTCTGCGGGCGGATGACTACCACTTAACACCTTTTGTAAAATGTTTATTGATTTTGTTAAATATGTAAATGCACATTTTCATTGATCCGTCAGAAGTTCATTTTTCCCCCCCTTCATTTTTTTTCTTCCCCTTTTTCTCTACCAAATTAAGATTCAAGTTCCGTTTGGACTATACCATATCAGCCTTGACTTTTTAAATATTGGACATTATATATATATATATATATTGTATAAAAAAAAAAGATGAAGGCACTTTTTGAATAGCCTATAAGCGCAACGTTTTATTTATTCTGTAGGCCATATACATATTTTTTAATTTTAGGCGAATTGGCCAAGGATGCTTTATTGGCAATATTTGTCAGATCGCTTTCTTATTTGTTTTAAAATGAAATTTGAAGATATAATGTCAGCACTGTTATGTCGTTTTGTTGTGTGTTGTTAGGTGTATATATGTCATTATTTTCAGCACTGTATGTTAGGAGCATTGAAGGATAGGTTATAGGCTATATGCACCACACCATTTGTATGAAATTAAAGAGCTATCTGACATGCAGTTTAACTAATACTTAAAAAAACAAAAAACAAAAACGGAGATGTATATTTCTGTTTTGTAACGGTTTATTTCATGGCTATAATCCATAAAGCAATCCAGGTTCGCTGATCCATATAGGCGTCGCAAAATGCCAGTAGGCCAAATACAGATAATAATAATTATTGTATCCTTGGGTTTATAATTCAAACGTCCTGCAGTGAACACGAAAATAAATGAACAAATCTGGTTTCCTATACAAAAAGCATAATGAATTAATGTAGACCTATAACAAATAAAACGGATGAAAAGTCACTTCACTGCATGGCCTGCTTTGCTGTGAATATATGTGTAGGCTATAGGATCTCTTCCATGCATTTAGTTAGTGGTAAGAAACTCCCAGTCAGAGTCAGTATAGTGCAAATCCAAATGCATTCAGATAATAACGTTTCCTCTGAGCTTTTTGGCCAGACCATGCTGCTCTTACTGAAATGTACAGTATAGGCTACTAATGTACAGTACCATAGCCCTGCCTTCATGGTCAAACTAAAGTAAATTGGTATATATTGCCTTGAATACATCTTTACAAAGTCTATAGTAGGGGTTCCCAAAGTGGGGTCCCTGAGTGAGTTCCAGGGGGTCCCCAGCTAAATGATAGTGTGGTTCCATTTGTTCACTCTCAGAGTTAAATTAACATTGATTTTACAATATAAATTGGGGGTCCCAGAGATAGAAATGCCATTAAATGGAGGTCCGTAGACTAATATTGCAATTATGCATGTCAAACTGGGGGTCCTTGAAATTAAATGGGTTGAGGATCACTGCTAGAGCCGTAAAAATCTTCTCTTATGGAGGACCCTGGCATATCCCTGGCAGAGCCACTGTTCGGATGGAAGATATTCAGGCCTATTCCATGGCTCTGGCCTTTAGAAAGACACGTCAATAAGATTGGCTAAGAAGTGATGGAAATTAGAATATATATAAGCCTAACCCCAAAACGAGAATTATACTACTATACACAAGAAATACAAAGATGACACGTGTTTTTAAATGCTGAAGGCTGGAGACATTTGCCTTGAAAAGCCAACATTATTATACCACATTATAAATTATGTTCTCGAATAGGTGACGGAAGTGTGACTTTAAGGACATACCGGTAAATCACTTTCTTATGGCATGTTTTTCTTTTATTCATTTTTTTAAAATCAGCTTGTACTTCATAGTTCTGCTTCCCACACTGTTCATATAATTATACATTTAAATGATACAAAGATGAACACTTTCACATTTTACTGTGTGATTCACATTAAAATACATGTTTCTCAGGGATGCATTTGGGCACAAAAAGCAAGCAAAACAATACATGTGCCCAATTCAAAAATAGCAAGTGTAGCCCAATAATAATAATAATAATAATAAAAATGAACAGTGAAGCAGCAAATGATTTCTTCGCGTCAAAATGCCCTTTACTCACACCTATACAGTATAGTCCTATATATTCATGTCCTGCTCTGATGGACAGCAGTTACAAATAAGATCAAACACCTCCTGGGTCATTTCAGACATACATCCTCATTGGGTGTCGTTTTTTTGTGCAGTCAAGGTTGGTGAGACATGTGGTGGTACATCTACAGGCTATATAGTATAACACATGCTGTTATGCTGCATTATGTGCATTGCTCCATGTTTTCTTGCAACATGGTGACCACTATCTGAACCCTGGTGAGATTCCCTTGTATGAACATGCCATGGTGTATATAAGGGGCGGCAGGCTCCACAGCAGAGGGACCATGCATTAGCAAGCCGATGACATTAAGTGGGGAGCTAGTACTTTGGCAAGGGGGGCTGTTGTTGGGGGTGAGATTCCTGCTGGGGCTCCACAGCTGTTCTCTGGCCTGGTCTGGATGACAGCTCCATGGGCCGGGCCTGCTCTCTGCAATGTGCTCATCTTGAGTCCAGACTCCATGCACCTCGAAGCAGGCAAACCGTAATAGTGATCAATTTACCCGGTAGTTCCATGTCAAGCCAGGAAGGAGCATACACATGAATATGTATTGAAATGACAAAGTCCTGGGGTACACTTTCATCTGTGTGTGGGCGACTCTTGCTAAAGTATTCCATCACTTCATACCTCATTCTGTATAGGAGGGCGGCCGGCAGCTGGTACTATATTGCAATGTGCTTCCATTCAGTTTGTCATTTTTAATGTGCAGACAAGCAAACCCACTACAGGCTACACAAATGCATGTCTCCCCCCCCCCCCTCCAAAATGTGTCTCCATGCTATATGTTTCTCCACACATCTGTCTTTTTCTTTCCTAAATGTTGAAAATATACTGATAATAAAATCGTTGGTTGTACAGCTCACTCAAGTTGAACAAATGGAATCATGTGGATCTTAGTAACGCTGTTGGTCTAATGTGGATGTCAGAGTTCATCAGTCATCTATGACAGTTTAACCCTGTTTCATATCAAGGTCCATTATTTATTCGGCATTTGAGCCATGGACCATTTGATGAGATTCAGACCCCAAACTTAGAATAGTGTTTTTATCGTTGGATAAGATTTTGTCCACAATTGCTGTATTGATGTGGTATACCATAGGAGATAACAGGCAAACGAACAAAATAACAATTCTTCTACATTCTCTATATTGTGTTGACTTCAAATTAAGTAATTAAATGCTAACTAAAATGAAACCATTTAACCTTATTACAGGTCCATTTGGTTTCATTTCATACGCTCTCAAGAGTTGTTTACCGACTCTCCATCATTTAGCTGGGGACCACCTGGAACCCCCTCAAGGACCACTGGTGGTCTCCGGACCGCTGGTTGAGAACCACTGATCTGACATAGTATGCATGTTTCAACTAGTGATGCACGATATCATCGGTAGCATATCAATATCGGCCAATATTTCATTAAAAAATGCAATGTCGATCAAAATATTTAACCATATATTTTCACCGATATTGATGCAATTATGTGACCGTTATAGGCTTTGAGAATGACGATTCAATATAGAGCATCTCTAGTTTCAAATTGAAACGGGTAGAAATTTTCAACCTGATCTGAGCTGCGCCCCAACACGTTGAAATGATGAAATTAAACGTAAAATATTTCAAAAGTATAAACATGCAGAAAATAAATGCACATTATGTGGCGCTGATCGGTCAAGCAGTTTGGTGGGAATTGCTCCTGGCTATACAGTAGACAAAGCAAAATCCTCAACGTTAATTTAACTATAGAAAAATGGATGGACAGTCACTCGGCTTAACACGGCTTCTCATTGCTTATACTGTAGGTTTTTGGTAACGTACTCCAAATGGTTTGGCCAATGCTGGCCAAATAGAACACCCAGTACATTTACAGCTACTTTCAAAATGACAAGCTAAACAAGATCCATATAAACACCAAAAAAAATATATTATCGAATTGCTGAAAATAGTTAAACATGTATACCTGGAGGCGGCTTTGGAATAGTGCCAATGGCATTACATAATAAGACTAGCACACTTGAATGCATAAGGAAATTACAAAGACAAAAAAATGTTAACTCCATAAATCCAATTTATTCAGTACGCAAAATATCGTAAAAAGTATTTGTGAGTATTTTAGGCCTTTTTACACGGCCTGAACTGTAACTGAAGGGCACCACTGACAAGCCTGTGATGTCTTATATAACATAGTGTAACTCAAAAGTATAAATGGGTTATACCGAAGATGCGACAGAACATCTACTTCTCTGAACTCAGAAAGGAAGGTTGGCCCAGGCTGGGGTTTTCTAGGAGCATAAATATCTTAGGCAAAAGGATGTTTAGAGAATGACTGGTGGTGGTAGTAGGGAGCCATTCTTGGGTGAAGAAATGAAATTCATTAACGTGAACACTTTCTTGGCAAAGGGGTCCAGACTTGTTACCTATATGTTCATATGCATTCTAAGACCTACCGGTACTTAAAAGCTATGAATGCTCAAGCGAACCTTATAGCCAACCCAGGCCACATTAGTCTATATTAGACATACATTACAATTCAAGGCTAAAGCTTACAGTAGGCTATTCCAAATATGACACATGCTTACGTATTCCACAATGGCATGTACAATTGACTTTGAAGGTAAAGTATAGCTGCCATGTTTCAGCAAGGAAAGTCCTCAACCTATACACTATTAACAAAATAAAGCACTGCATTTTTTTTTCTTTTTTAACTTGACTTTTTTTTTTTGTTATGCCCATTAGTACAGTATAAGCAGTCACTTCAGGTGTCAGGTTTCACTGTACTAAACTAAAGACATTTACAGAAACAATTTAACAAACTAAACTCTACTTAAGGCATTTAACATGTTTACACGTTGTAATACATGTCGGGCTATATGTATCTTTTCCATTTCCATTTACTCCGGGGACTCTGCGCGGTCGTCCCCGGTGCTCTCGGCGGCTGGTGTTGACGTAGTCTTGGGAGCCGTCGCTGGTCTGGGTCTTCTATTGGGCGGGCCGGGTCTCTTGCCTCCCCCCCGTTGGCTCTTGGCCAGCTCGGCCAGCAGACTGTGGCCGTTGAGGGAGAGGCCCTGCAGGGCCTCCAGGGCCAGGTCTGCGGCCTGGGCGTCGCTGTAGTCCAGGAAGGCCCTGTGCTGAGCTCCCTGCCAGGTGAGCCTCAGCGGTATGGACTCCCTCTCCCGGAGCGCCGTCTTCAGCTCGCTGACGCGCAGCCCGGACGGGATGCCTCCCAGGTACACCGTGGTCAGGCTCAAGGGAAGCTTGCGCTGCTGAGACGCCGTGGTGGGCTCGCTTCCTCCCTCTTCGCCCCCCGTCTTATCCTTCCTCTCCCGCCTCCTTTGTCTGAACACCTTTCCGCCCTCTCCGCCTTCTCCTTTGCCGCCTTCTTTGCCTTCGAACCTGCCGTTTTCCCGGCCCTCTCCTCTGCTTTCCTTCCTCACCCTCGGGGGCCGTCGTCTGGGCTTCTGCTCCGACTCCTCTCGGTTCCCGTCCTGCTGCTCCGGTCTGGACTCGTCGTCGGCGTCCTGCGGCCCCGTGTTCCGTCTTGGCCGGCGCCTGTTCTGCCTCTTGGGCCTGTGCTCAGACTGGAACCCCGGCTCCCTCCGCTGGCCCCTCTCGGCTCCTGCAGGAGGCACGGCCCCCAGGGTCACGTCCTTCCCCGCCTGCTCCTCCAGAGAATGCAGAGTCTTCAGGACGGGGATCTTCTCCAGCATCTCTGTGTGCAGCTGAGAACACACACAAAACTCAACTGGCTCAATGGTGGCTAATGAATGACTCGCGTGCAGCTAGTCATGCTCTGGGCCGTGCAGCATGGTTGTCGACTTGTAGACAAGCTTGTAGACTTTATAGACAAGCACCATCTGCTTGTGAAACAAGCAGATGGTGCAGTATAGGGATACAATGGCAACAGATAGGTTACATAATACATTGGTGTTATTCGCGACTCGTGAGTGACAAAACCCCCAAACATGTTAAACATGCTAAACACAGAAGACAGACATGCATCTTTCATGTTATTATGAAAGGAACTGCATGCCTAAATTGAAAATTGTATATGGTCATGTTCAATGTCGTGCATATATATGTGCATATAAGCCTGAATTCCCGGCTGACAACGACAACAACACTCTTGACTTACAGCACACGCACGCAGCCACGCACACACACATGTGTTAACGGAGGTGGAATATTTTTAAGTGGTGCAAACCACTTCCTTAAGTGTGTGGGTAGCTGGCTGGCTGGCTATGAGCATGAAAACAGCATGGTTGTTTTTCACCACCTGTGCGCATCCTAACACATACACAAACACACACGCACATATTAACTGTATATTATGGTGATTTCAGGTGTGCCAGTACAGTACAGTAGAGGGACCCCCACACGGTAACTGTCATTTCTCAACCGTTTCGGACGCGGGGCGGCTCACCGGAATCGGGCCGGCACCCTGGGTGCGTTCCTGAGATCAGTGCACTGAAACGGTAAACTTCACTGGGAATTTAACTATTAACCCATTCTGACCTGAGATCAGATTCATAACGAGGTTTCCACTGGACACACACTGGTCTGATTGACCCATTCTGACCTGAGATCAGATTCTAAAAATGTCAGTCGTTCTTCGATTTTTCAAAAATAGCAGACCTACAAGTTCTTAGCGCGCCACTCGGTGGCGCGCTATGAGCTTGTAGATCTGCTATTTTTCAATAGCTAAAGCACGACATGATGTGGACACCAAAATGGGTGCCCGGTCAGAATGGGTTAACTATTAAATAAAAAATAAAAAAAATTGCTAAATTGCCCTCATATTCTGTAAAATAAATAGTGAATATTGGACCACATGTGCCGATACCGATAGATCCGTCATAGCAGGCCAATATCAGCCCCACAAAGATGGCCGGGTTCTACAGTATACACTGATGTACAGTATGTACATATTACCAGCCTTCTGGTAATCACAGTGACAAAAGAAATCATGATGGGGGGGGGGGGGATATTTAACTTCCCCTTCGCAGTTTAAAAAAAGACATCGCTCCTCCTGGCTTCTTCTCAGGCCTCAAAGAGTGTCTGCAGAGTGCTTTGATGGCAACCGGTGCTGTGTAAAGGATATGCAGGGCTATTGTTTATGCCCTGGCCTGTCTGACCTGGCTTTCCACTGCTCCTGCTCAGCCCTGCTGGCACAGGCAGAGAGGGTCCTTTGATGATCAGGCATGCCCTTCCTGTCTGTGAGGTCACTTGGTCCTGTTTACCGACGCGAGATGTCTTAACCCATTCTGACCCGAGATCAGATTCATACGAGGTTTTCCACTGGGACACACTGGTCTGATTAACCCATTCTGACCCGAGATCAGATTCTAAAAAATGTCAGTCGTTCTTCGATTTTTCAAAAAATAGCAGACCTACAAGCTCGTATCGCGCCACTCGGTGGCGCGATATGAGCTTGTAGATCTGCTATTTTTCAATAGATAAAGCATAACATGATGCTAACACCAAAATGGGTTCCCGTTCAGAATGTCTTAAGGGACCCTGAGGTCATGTAGAAACTTTATAGATGTTACGAATAAAAATCCCCGTAATTAGCATAAAAAAAAAAGACAAAAAAGGTTGTTCACTTTTACAGCCTTTTAAGACTATGAGCGTTAATTGAACCTAAAACCAAAGGGTCGACTTCACTTGAAAAAGGTTAAAGAGTCATGTTGGGAAAGGTTAGTGGACTTGGCACCGAAAGAGAGCGGCGGATGCAGTTGACATTATTTATAAATCAACGGGTATCTAACTCGCTACAACATTCAAGAAACTCCTCGTTACCTTAGTCCAAATGATCCCCTCCGGTTTGGGACGCTGGCAGTCCGTTTTGATGACTCTAGTGGGCGTCAGGATGTAGTCCACAGTCAGGTCATGACTCTCCATCAGATCCTCTGGGATGTCCACAACCTTAATTGGTACAAAATGCAAGTTCAACAGAGCTATGAGAATGAGATATAATATAATTTGTTTCACGGTTTGTTTTTATTGTATTATAATGTCCTATACAAATAAACTCGCCATGGAAACTCCTTGGACAGCAGCATTATCTATAGTTTTAAGTACTAAAGTTCTATTCATAAAATATCAACCGGAGGTGAAAAGTGTCTCGTAGGCTATGGCATATTAAAAACATATATGAAATATAGACAAAAGAGATGAGTTGTCAGTTTTTAGCAAGGCAATGTCAGTCCTTGTAGTTGATCTTAAACAGGATATCTTGAAAACTACTGGCTGAGTTTGCTGTGGATATGGGCAGGAATCCAAGGCCTTTCCTCCCCATAGGCCAGGATTTCCACTTGGGACACAAGATATCTCAAAAGTCTAATGGTCATATTGCCCTTTATCTTATATTTGCTTGATGTAATTTGACCATGTTTATCTTTCTACTTGTGGAGCACTTGTCAATTTTGCTTGTGTAAAATGTGCAATATAAATAAAAGGTTGATTAGATTATACTCTACTAAGTAGACTGCAGGATGAACCCTACCGATTTGGCACAACAGGTACAATTTAATAATTCTAGGGCTATATATGTATATAACAGTGTATAAAACAGTTTTAGACGGTCTCCTGAATAGTTTCTATTCAGTTTGTCACATTTTAGTCACCTGGAATGTTTTACTTGGTCTAGTTTGGGGTGCATACTTAGTTTAGACTAAGTATGCACCTAAACCTAACCGTGGGAGGTTAGGTTTAGGGTGAGGGTTTGAGATAGGTTGTAGTTGTAGGACTAATGACTGGTCTAACCAATGACTATTCTAAACCAAGTACTGTCTAAACTAAGTACCGGTACTGCACATACGATTTTAGTCGACTAAATCTACAATTGATTTAGTCGACTAAAATGTATTTTGGCAGGACTTGATGCCGTCGTAATAACTTGTCACAACGGCGCGCAGCTGTGAGCTTGTAGATCGGCTATTTTCAGCATGCAGCCAATTGTATAATGACTACTGGATCTCTTGTCCACTTGTCCCTTCCTAACATTTTGGGGTGCATACTTAGTTTAGACTAGTCATTGGTTAGACATGGTTTAAGGTTAGGTTTAGGTGTGCTGCCCCGTGGGAGGTTAGGTTTAGGGTGAGGGTTTGAGATAGGTTGTAGATGTAGGACTAATGACTGGTCTAACCAATGACTAGTCTAAAACCAAAAACTGTCTAAACTAAGTACTACGAAATTGTCAATGTATTTAGTAAGTAGTTTTAGTCATCATAGCTTGGTTTTCATTTAGTTTGCCTCAGTGAAAAAGGTTAGTCGAACATTTTTCGTCTTAGTTTTAGTCGACGAAATCAACACTGGTCTGAGTGATTCTGGTAGACCCATTTGGGAGTATACAGGCTATGACATGCCATTTTCATAACTCTGGGAGTATACATACTGTTATGACATGCCATTGTCATAACTCTGAGGAATCAAAGACAGCCACACAGTCTTCACATGCACATAATAGGAAACATTTGCAAGAACATTCTACAGTCCTTGACCGAAATGTTGCCTGCCAATTAAATGTATCTTTATTGAGCAATGTATTGAGCAGGTGTTTTTGATTCCATGTCCAATTCATCCACCAACAAACCCGTCAATACGTTTTTTATTCAGGTACAAAAAAGAGACTTGATTTCTTATTTGGGAACTCGGTCCCGCACACCGTCTTCACTTATAGAGCAGTAGTTATATTCAGATGACAAACCACCTTCATCACGATACCCGATGAAGGTCGAAGGTCGTTTAGACCCGAAACGATGTCATCTGAATAAAACTACTGCTCTTTAACCCATTTTAGACGGGAACCCATTTTGGCGTTAGCATTACGTTGTGCTTTAGCTATTGAAAAATAGCAGATCTACAAGCTCATATCGCGCCACCGAGTGGCGCGATACGAGCTTGTAGGTCTGCTATTTTTGAAAAATCGAAGACACGTTTAGAATCTGATCTCAGGTCAGAATGGGTTAATAATGAAACTGTCAGGATGTAATAAGACATTTTTAGAATCTGATCTCAGGTCAGAATGGGATAAGTGAAGACGGTGTGCGGGACCCCCTTTCTTCTCATGATTCGCATTTGGTTGCCGGCTCATGACGCACCTGTCCTATAGGTGTAGGTGTGCACAAGGACTTTTCTCTACACATTTGGGAACTCAAACCTATAACTGAACTCACCTGGCAGTCGTGGACAACAGTAACCACCACAGTGGACTCGTTCACAGCCCCCATTGAGACCATCATGCCGTACTCCATGTCCGCATAGCCCTCTCCTTTTCCAAGTCGAAAGCCTGAGCAAGATGGAAGCCAGAGAGGTATACTGAAAATAATGGACTGTCTTGCAGAAACATTTCAACAAGAGCGTATAATTGGCTATTCCATCCTTCTATATTATGCACTAAATATAGGCTGAAAGAGATAACACTTTTAACTGTGGCTGGACTTCAATAAAGAAACTGAAAATATCACTGTACAATAATTACTCATAAAGGTCAATATGTATTTTTATGCAGAGACAGTCTTTTATTTTTAATATTTTTTTTTATCCCACGATTTTGTAACCCATTTTTCACCCCTGTGTCAATCATCTAATGTGATCCATGGGCTCTACACACCCTCCGCCAACCTGGGGAGAGCAACGGACTTAACTCATGCTTCCTTCATGCTTGAGTGTCCAAGTTGCTCCTTTACACCTGACAGGGGGGAGTTTCCCTGGTTGGACGTAGCGCGTGGAAGGAACACGTTATTCCAACCAGTTCCTTTCCCCTCCATCAGGCGCCCCGGCTGGCCAGGGGGAGGCAGTTTAGAGACCAGGATTACTGCATGTTTTTGTGAGGGTACCTACCCTAGGGGACACGGGGAGAACATGCAAACTGCACACAGAAAGGCCCTTTCGCCAACCCCGCCTTCGGGTATGGGCACTGATGACGCGGAGGAGGGAACACGCCCCCCAGCACCCACAGCGCCCCGAGCGGGAATCGAACCCAGGACCTTCTAGCTGTGAGGCGACAGCACTACCAACTGTGCCACCGTGTCAACAGTCTTGTGTTTGAAAAATGAATCTTAATTAACCTTGCCGTATACAAGGAATGGACGACAACGCGCATGCGCGAAGAGCAAAAAGTATGGTGGCCTTGGAGGCCAACTCAAAAGAAAGAAAGAAAAAAACGTCAGAATATTTCTCTCTAGTTTGACATCAATGTGTGTACACATCCTCGCAATCCATCGGTTGGATATAGTTATGACGTTCCCACACGTCGTACGGTCTAAATGGGTTCATGTCTACAGCCCAGGACCCAGAAACCATAAAAGCATCATGAAAACCATGTGTCTTTGTTTGTACTTTACAGCCATCTGAAAATGCATGAATTGTCATAAACATGTCATCTCAATATTGCTTCAATTTTCTAAAAGTCATGCCCGAGTTGTACTTGGTTGTGTCTCATGCTGGTGTAACGCACTGACAATAGCTAATCTACAATCTTTCAAGTCAGTGTGAGCTTGTAGAACCCATGTATTGTCGTGTGTTCGTGTTTTGGTCAAATCTTCCAAAACCGGCAGCGCACACTTAACCAAATTTGATGTGAAAACAACATGCTAATTTCTGTGCTACTGCCAAAGCACACACCATTACACTATACACTTTATAATCTAAAAAAGGTTTAGCACATGTAAACTCAGAATAACAATGTGTTATTTTTTTTGTAAGTAAACGTTATTTTTGAGTCCAGCTAGAATAAAATAGACACGACAGGCAGAGTGCAGACAAAATGTATTTTTGTGGAAGCACTCCTATGGACAGAGTAAAGTTGAGATATAGAAATGTTGTGTATGTATACTTCCTTCTCCCCAGCTGGGCACAGCTGGGGAACTCCAGGGCGTCACTCACACCTCAGACACACCATTTTTATTGCATTTTGGGAATGTTCGCACTACAGATATTAGCTCGCAGCTGCTGGTATAAATTCATCGCTAGTGAATCAGGTCACAAACACCCCTTTTCTAAGAATATAGACATTTGGAGTGGAGCTTAAGCCCATCACAATTATTACATAATCAACCGATTTCAATTTAGCATAAATCATAATAGTTTCAAACATTTTCAAAAAGCAGTGGAAATAGCAGATACAGTTCACAGGCTCACAAAACCTTGTGATGCGCTGTTAACATGTAGATTGGCTGTTTTGAAAGTATCAAATTATTTTGTCAGTGGTTTCTTTGTATAATTAAGTTATTTGCCAAATCTTCCTGTGCAATTTCAGTTTACAAAGGCAAAACATTTAATATCTACAGTATTTATGTTCCCATGTTCAATGCCCAATACAGAATTAACCGGTTAATCGCAATTATTTGTATGACAATTAATCGTCAAAGAAAATGTCATGATCGTGACAACCCTAGTGGAGTTATCCACCGGCTCTCACCTTTTTCAGACACGGCGACAGAGCCAATTACCAACAAGTCCACCATCACCTTGTCATCCAAGCCAACAGGCACACTGAACTCTTTGACACCCTAGAGAATAAGGTTTGGAAAGGAGAGGAAAAGAACAGGTGACTTTAGTTAGAAAACAAATACAAAATGCACATTAGTGGATGAGCTGGAATCATAAAGAAACTGTTAGTATTAATAAGACATCAATCGGCATTTGTAATACTCAGAATATTCAAGTGAAAGAATGTGCATGTAGAAGTAGCAGTGTTGTTTTTGTCGACTAAAACTAAGACAAATGTTCGTCGACTACCTTTTTTCACTGACGAAAACTAAATGGAAACTAAATGAAAACTAAGCTATGATGACTAAAACTAAGACTAAATGTATAGACTGCTTTTGTTACCAAGGTAACAGCTTTCCTGTAGTCCCCAATAAAGACTAAAATGTGGACTAGTGGACAAGAGATCCAGTACAGATCTACAAGCTTGTAGATCGGCTATTTTCAGCAAGTGTAAAATCAGTCATTACGACGGCATCAAGGCCCGCCAAAACACATTTTAGTCGACTAAATAAACTGTAGATTTAGTCGACCAAAGTCGCATGACATTTAGTCGCCTAAAAGTAGACTAACACTAAGACATTCCAGGTGACTAAAATGGGACTGAAACTAAATGAAAGCTATTCAAGGGACTATGGACTAAAACTAAAATCAAAATGTGCTGCCAAAAACGACAGTGAGAGGTAGCTCTGACCTGAGCGGTAGAGCACACACGTAGTTGTTCCTTGTTGGCTCCCTCTGGAGGGGTGATCTTGTTGAACAGACCGGTACGCAGGCGAGGGGTCGGGACCAACAGGGTTTTCCTCGCCTGAGAGAAAGACCACGGAAATGAGGTGCATTAGAGGCATTCTGATTAGGGATGCACGATCATTCTGTAGCATAATCGGAATAGGCCATATCGGCCATAAAAGTGCCATATGGGTATCGGAATGGTTATTAAAAATCTGATTATTAAAAATCGGTTATGTAAGAAATCATCAATGAGTTCAATATAAATGTAAAGTGTCTAGTAGTACCTCTAGTCTAGAACAGCCGCCAAATCAAATACGATAAATAAAAACATTTAATTTGTGTACTCTCCATTAGTAGTCATTCAGTTGTGAAAACAGACACTTGGAAAAGAGTAGGCCTATAGGCTATTTATTGATTGAATACTTTATTGACAGGCTTTGGGCCAATAAGCCACTATAGGGCCTAGGCTTGTTTCCATTGTGGTCCTCTGTATAATATCGGAATCGGTCAGAATCTGCAGATATATAATCGGATATCGGTCATAATTTCATAATCGTGCACCCCTAATTCTGATGATATATTGGTTGGAGATGCATTCGAATATATATGGCAGGTGAGCCATGGTGTACATTTGATTCAGCATCGGAAAAGTGCCACATGGTGTCTGATTGATGGGATTAGTAAAATATTTAAACAGCACATGGTTGGTGCAGTACTACAGTCAGACATTAACCCATTTTGGGCAGGCACCCATTTTGGTGTTAGCATCATGTCGTGCTTTAGCCATTTAAAAATAGCAGATCTACAAGCTCATATCGCGCCACCGAGTGGCGCGATACGAGCTTGTAGGTCTGCTATTTTTTGAAAAATCGAAGAACGACTGACATTTTTATAGAATCTGATCTCAGGTCAGAATGGGTTGATCAGACCAGTGTGTGTCCAGCGGAAACCTCGTTATGAATCTGATCTCAGGTCAGATGGGTTAAGGCAAAAAGGATTACACAAAAAAAGTCCTGGGGACTCGTTTCCATTGTGGCGTTACATTTCAATGAAGAACCAAGTCTCGGTGGGTCTCCTCATCCTTGAGACCCCCCCACCACCCCATTACCTGTAGCACTGCCATCCGGGCCCCCTCCAGGGGCTTATCTGGGTCCACCTTCACCTCGGCCGTCTGGGTGAACGCATCGAGCTCAGCCACTCTGGCACATGCCGTGTAGGCACCCTGAGCAGAAAGAAAGAGGGCATGAGGGGGTGAGTATAACTTACACACAGAGTGAGGAGGCGTGCCTGCTGCTGGGGTCTGTCCGGGTTAATTTTGACCGTCTGGCTGGACTTGAACTCCTGCAGGACACCGAGTCGGTCACATGCTTGAACTGCACCCTGGGGCCAGTAACCATAAAGTAAAGACAGATGAATGCACATGGAGAAAACGTTTCACGACGTGGGCCTACTGTTTCGGGGACCCTCGCGGCTACCTTTTCTGAATTTTGGTACCCTAGGGTCCCCTTGTAGGTTATTCCACTCTCCATAGGACGCAGCTTTACCTACAGTCTGTTCATGGAGACCCTGTGCGGTCGCCTGAGCGTTGATGAGATGTTTTAAACGATGCGTCCAACAGCAGTAGGAGACAGCGGAAACGTGTGCGAAGCGGCGCTAATCGGAGTTGCCGTTAAGTATCTTTTTTTTATTTTTAGTTTTGGCTTCTCTGAAATTCTCTCTTCCTCACTTTTCATGTCCGGCCTCCCACGAGTCACGACACAACTGCAAAAAAACATTGTGCATGTACGTGGTTGGCCAATCAGAGGCAGTAACTAGGATGTGCAGCTAGCCAGTCGCGGTGCGGGACATGAAAAGTGAGGAAGACAGAATTTCAGAGGAGCCAAAACTAAAGATACTTAACTGGCTTATTATGGCCAGTGACGTGCCTGACGTAGTGAAATCAATAACAGCAACTCTGATTAGCGCCGCTTCGCACACGTTTCCGTGGTCTCCTATACTGCTGTTGGATGCATCGTTGAAACATCTCATGCTCAAGCGACCCCGCGGGTCTCCGTGAACAGACAGTAGGTAGCCCTCCAAGCAGAACCCAATGGCACTGAAGTTTCTGACTTTTTGACGACACAGACCATTGGGTCCTGTTCCAGCAGTATCCTGCCACCTGGTACGCGGACATACATAAAACATAAACAACGTGGATAACGCCTGTCTGCGCTCTTTGACGACATCTTTTCGTGTGAGGGCTTCTGAATATGTGAAGTATAAGTACCCATACATGCCGCTGCGAATATCTCCTGTGGCGCGGAAGCCGTTAAGTATTTTTAATCTTTGTTTGACCGATTTGGTCGCTTTGATTCTTCTCTTCCTTCCTTGTTTATTGACACCTCATTGTACCGCCTATCTGGCTAGCTAGTGGCGCTATAGCTATGACAGAGCAGATCAGAGGCAGGGACGTAGCCGCACAAGCCAACCGCACACCGGGAGGCGGTACAATAAACGGTAAACAAACAAGAAGAAATAAAGCGACCAAATCGGTCAAACTAAATTAAAAATACTTAACGGCTTCCGCACCACAGGAGATATTCGCAGCGGAATGTATAGGTACTTAAAGTTCCCGAATTCAGAATAACTTAAACCAAAAAAGGCCGTCAAACGGCGCAGATTCGATCTTAGAGAGCATGTTTATCATCCGCGTTCCAGAATTCCCATACGAAAATATAGTCATGAACAGGGACCCTACATAAAACTCATCAAAATGTCAGAAAAGCTTTATGTAGGGTTCCGAGAGGGGCTAGCGTGTTGTGAACTTTCGCAGTTCACTAGTTGGATTAATTCTAACGAGTTTATCGCAGTGGTTCTCAAACGTTTTAATTTCAAGGACCCCCCCCCCACCCCCATCCCCCAGTGTGATATGCATTAGGCCACTGACCCCCCATAACTGTAACTAGAGTATCCATTTGGTTCCTAACTATGAATCACTTATAGCTGTGGACCACCTTGTACCCCTTGTGGTTATATAGTATGATAAGAAAACCAATGATTTTTAATTAGCAGAACATTTAAGATAAGCTAAAACTGTAAATGATTTGTGATCTGGTACTGCAGACTGCTTTTGTTACCAAGGTAACAGCTTTCCTGTAGTCCCCCAATAAACACAGTTGTCCTGTGCGCTCTCGCTGCCTATTATTATTATCGATATTGATATTATATATTATTATTGATCTTATTATGTTTACATGTTTAACACGAGCCTACGGCATACTCGGTTGTGTTGTAGCCTGTAAGCTACACTATTATGTTTATTCTTACAATTAGTGTCGGAAAATGTCGTAAAACCGATTTAAGACAGTTTGTTTTAAAAGAAAAAAGGAAACCCCCCCGAGTTTAATACTATATTAATTCGCATCAGACCTGTACCTTGAAATTTGGGATTCTGTTGTGAACAGGCCTTGGGAAGTTGGCAAGGTTGTTTTCTTCAATGTAGTCCCAAACTTTCTCTCGAATGCTCCATTTCGTGATATCTGTGGTGAAACAAGAGCATCGGTGAGTTTGCAAAAAACAAACAAAAAAACAAACAGACTAAAACATCGTGGACGATAATAAGCGACGTTTCTTGACCACATCTATCCTTATATCCGTGTAGCATAGATGCCTTTCTTCCATGCAACCATGATAATGATCCCGTTACGGAGTTAGCAACAACAACCGAACGAACGAACAAAACGTCGCGGACATTTACCAGGATCTATCTTCGTATCCGGATCCATTGTTGTCTTTTTGTGGCACAAATTATTTTCACTCCAAACTATAATGTTTGCAACACGGCTGGACGCTAATAAGCTGAGGACAGACCGACAGACCGTGGCACATGGTAGCTCTCTGTCTGTCTGTCTGAAAAACCTAGCAAACACACGCGTGTACGTACGTACACACATACATACATACACACGCGCACGCACACACACACAACAGCAACAGCTGCTTGTCAATCCACTTGTTATTGCTCTGTACGGTGGCTCGCGACGGCCAAAAATATCTCGTAACGCTGGACGCGTCACGCGTAGGTGGTTCTCAGCCTTTTATTTCCCCTTTTCATTGATTGATTGATTGATTGAATACTATAAAACAGTTTACAAGTTCCATAAAAGGATGCTAAAAGGAAGGAAGGATAAATAAACCCAAAGAAAGCACTACGGCTTGTTGGACCCATGGTTTAACTTGGACCCAGGGGGGCAGTCAGACAGATATTTCGTGAAGCCACTAAGGAAATCGGGACTTCCTGAAAGTTCATATAATGGCCTGTTGTGGCGCTGCCAACTTCACCTAGACTGTATTACCTTAATAAACATGGCCATGAATACTTTCTGCTTCCAGTCACTAGTTTAAAGTCTCATTTCTCATGTCAAAATATTCTTTTTGGAAAATTATGGTCCCATTTATTAAAGAAATGACCATAAAGTCGCGTATGTTCTGAGGGGCGTGGCTACCTTGGGATGATTTTGATTGACGTGCGAGCTTCACGGGAGGTAGGCGTGTCTCGACTCGGAGTGTCAATAGTAACCAGATTTCAGGGCAGGTGTATAGACTGTAGATATTTGTCTCCGAAACTAAAGTTTGGTTTTATAATTTGAATTGTATCAGACTACGACTACGAGCTGGCTGCTGGAATGCTTTTCTTGGGTGCGTTTCGAAATGCGCACCGGGAGGCGGTTAGTTTGCATTGCACAGTGCGCTCAGTACGCCATCTCCGAACGCGCAACCTAGAGTCTACTTCATTAGAACACGCCCATCTCATGTAAAATAAAAGGAAAAACCCCGCCCAGTAGGGGAGGGGAAGCCGGGGCGAGGCTTCCCTCTCCCATCCCTTCCCATATGTCTGTCAGAAGCCATTGAGGGTTGATTTCACCCAACACCGTGACGCGCAGGGACATCTGACGAACAAGCTCACAACACGGCACGAAGCGAATGCCATTTTAAACATTATGAAATCAGTTACACCAGTTTCATGCACGGTGCACGTACAGTACCACGAACGGCCGCCATGGTACAGTGTAACACAGTGGAACCGCTATACTGTGATCTCATCAAAGTCTAGCTTCACTAAATCATGTGCTTTCTTTTAACGATTTTGAATTCATGCTTTTATCTCCACTAGTATTGTAACGCACTGTATGTCGGCTTAAACCAGGCCTCCATGACATGTCTGCAGTTTAAACCAGGCCTCCATGGCACGTCTACAGTTTAAACCAGGCCTCCATGACCCCCGTTACCCCCATAAAACTAGAAGGTGAAGCACTAGAGGAGGTGGAGAGCTTCACCTATCTAGGCAGTGTTGTCGACAAACAGGGCGGAACGGACGCCGACGTAAAAGTCAGGATTGGCAAGGCAAGAGCAGCTTTCCATCAGCTGAAGAATGTCTGGGGAGCCTCAGATCTTCCCATGGACACGAAGATCAGGATCTTTAATTCTATGGTGAAGCCGGTCCCGCTGTACGGAGCAGAAACCTGGAGAACAACTCAAAACACCATGACAAGAATCCAGACGTTCATAAACACCTGCCTCAGAAGAATCCTCCGAATACGCTGGCCAAACAAAATCAGTAACCGAACAAATCAACACCCGGTGGAGGATGAAATCATCCTAAGGCGCTGGCGATGGATGGGCCACACTCTTCGAAAGCCTGCATCTAGCATCACACGATATGCCCTGTTCTGGAACCCACAAGGGGAAAGGAAGAGAGGCAGACCACGAAACACCTGGCGCCGTGACCTGGATGCAGATGTGAAGAGATCTAGCCACACATGGGGACAGCTGGAGAAGATGGCCCAGGACCGTGATGTCTGGAGAGCTCTTGTTCGTGGCCTATGCCCAAAGTTGGGCTATAGGCGTAAGTAAGTAGGTCCATGGCACGTCTACAGTTTAAACCAAGCCTCCATGGCACGTCTACAGTTTAAACCAGGCCTCCATGGCACGTCTACAGCTTAAACCAGGCCTCCATGACACGTATACAGCTTAAACCAGGCCTCCATGACACGTATACAGCTTAAACCAGGCCTCCATGACACATATACAGCTTAAACCAGGCCTCCATGACACGTATACAGCTTAAACCAGGCCTCCATGACACATATACAGCTTAAACCAGGCCTCCATGACACGTCTTGGGTTCCACCCAAGGGGCCAGCTATGCACTCCAATGTTGAAGCGCTGGGCCCTAGTGGTAAGAGGAAGGACTGCAGGCGGACCCGTGGATTCATGACGAGGAAACCCCGTGCAGCAGAGCTGCTCGGTTGCACTTCCGCATTTGACCTCCAAATTTTGGAGGTCAAATGCGGAAATGCGCCCAAAAAGGCGGAAATAGACGGTCCCTCTGGCGGCTTCAAAACGCCACTGAGCAACTTCCACTGACATGAATAGCGGAGGGGGCGGAGCTTCGCGCCAGTTCAGTCTCTATCCTTTTAATAATCTATGGTTCCACCCGATCCACCCCCCGCTCGAGTCAAAATAAAAACCAACTAAGAAGAAGGGGGAAAGTCCCACCTCGTTGTCTGGGCCAGCCAATGGCCATGCTGGGCCCAAACGGATCTTCAAAGATGGCGACTTACAGTGCAAGGAATTTCCTTAGAGTATATATGAATAGAGAACCCAGCGGAAACCCTGAGGCGAAATGGACATAGTGGCCGAATGAAGGTATTGCAGCCTGGCCCCAAACACATGAACGTGCTGGTCCGTTGACTATCATTGTGCACGTTCACGACGGCAGCACGCTCGTGTGTTTGGGGCAAATCCATCCCAGAATGCAATCTGTTCCTACCCGGAAGGAGGAGTGAAATCGCCTCATGCGCTTTTGAGCAACTTAATGCAAGTGGATGGAAGGAGAACTCGGATGTCATCTCTATTCATATATACTCGAAGGGAATTTCAGGCTTCATTTTACGTTCATGTTAGACCCGGGGGAACGCTTTGTCCATATTTTTTACAGTCTACTCCAGCATTAGTATGAGTTGACCACACATGCCATAACCTGACTCCGCCAGATGGGGGCAGTAGAGAGTAGGTTACACATACCATGCAGCAACTCCAACCCATTATATAATAAACTATGTTTACAAGGAACACTTTGTTTTGTTTCTTCAACTTGGATGTATTTCAAAGGACAAACATCTCAACAAATCACTCATGAAAACAGTAAAGGTGCCTGCACACTGCTGCGTTTAGCGGCGTTTCTCCTCGTTCCCCCCCCGAAAAACCTGTCCAGTGTGCAACCACCTTAAAGGTATATTCAGTGATTTCACTTAATTCAAATATCACTTATTTTTTTGTTTTGTTGTGATAATCCTCCCTACTATAGAGTGTGCTGGCCATATAAGGAGTTCCCTGGGGGAGTCCCCTGGGGGTCAAAAAACCTTAGGTTTCGTTTTTGACTCTCTATCCTGATTGGACGAAAGGCTGGGTCCCACAGCCAAAAACGAAACCTAAGGTTTTTTGAGTGAAATCACTGAATATACCTTTAAGACCATTTATACAAGTCAATGTATTCATATCATTTGCACACAACAAAAACAAAAGAGTAAGGTGCTTTAATAGTTTATTTGTAGATAAAAAATAATAATAATAATGCAAGTGTCAGTCAGAGTAGATCAAAGGGGGTCAAATAGGAGGATAAGCTGCTTTCTCATCGGGGTGCAGCAGGACCCTGTCCCAGGGTCTGTCCGGCTACGATACACTCTGGGGTCTTGAATCCCAGCTCTTCCGGAGGGATGCCAAAGGCTTTCAGCTTTGCTTCGTAGGTCCGCAGCATGTCGTTATGGGCCTGCCGATCAGAAACGTGTCTCCTTTAAAGATGACAGTTCTAAAACTAATACATCACAAGCCACTATACCTACAACACTACAGTATAAGTAAGCAGTAAAACCCTGAAGCTATTGCACTTAAGAGCACAGACTGACTCACCTTACACACACGAGCCAATTCATACTGCAGTCCCTTGATGGCAGTGTTCTTGGAGTCCAGAACTTCCTAATGTAAAAAAACAAAAACAAAAACACACTGATTACTGCACTAATAATAGACAGCAGAACAAGCATATATACATACAGTAATGAGAATAATAGTACATGACCACAAATAAGCATGCAAGCAATAATGATAATTCAGAAAGCACAAACGTATCAGGAGGAACAATGCTCTCCGCCAAGAGATTCATGTTTTCAACCCTGTGTGTGTGTGTGTGTGTGTGTGTGTGTGTCTGACCCCCATTTGAAAATATGTTGTTCCAGGGACCCTCCCAGAAGCAAAGATTTGAGTTAAAAACGTTCGCTCTGAAAGAATATATATTCAAAGACTTGCGCCACATTTTTCAAAAATAGCAGACCTACAAGCTCATAGCGCGGCACTCGGTGCCTTGGCATTCGATACCGATTTCGATACATGGGGGTCCAGTATCTGCCGATACAGAGTACCGATCCGATGCCCCCCACAAAGAAACGTAATAACCTATTAAGCTGTATGCCTCACTGTGTGGAGTCTGGAATCATTATTTTGTGTAAGGCAACATCAAGGCTTGACTTAAACATTACTTTCCCAACTTTGTAAAACAAAATGTAACAAACACAGATGTGATAAATGCACTGAATTATTTATTAAATAACTGTGCAACAATTAGACCAGGTTAATGTGCGAGCAGTGTTATACTGTCAATACTACACTGCTGTGTCACAGAGGAGGTAGAGTTGTTTTCATACTGTAATTACACATAATTATCGGATCGGATCGGATCGGATAATGGATCGGCCCATTTGCCACCGATACCCAATCTAGAATTTTAGCCTGGATCGGTGCCGATCTCCGATACGAGTATCGGATCGGCTACAAGCTATGAGCTTGTAGATCTGCTGTTTTTCAATAGCTAAAGCATAACATAATGCTTAAAACACCAAAAGGGGTTCCTGCCCAGAATGGGTTAAACATATAATGCCGATGATGCTTGTTTACATGCCTGCCTACTGAATGATATACACCCTTACAGAGAGAGAGAGAGAAAGACAGACAGGCAGTTTTATGTTAATTAGGCATTATTATAAATTATTAGGGAAATGTGTGCTCTATTCTGCACACCTTGAGTCACAATGTACTGTACGTATGATAAGGGAACACAAGAGACACATGGTGGAACAAACTCCCACTGTACCTTCGACAGGCAGCCTCTGTAGACATGTTTAAAGCACTGCTCAAGACCTACACTCTTGCTTTTAATTGATCTTTTAAATTCCTTGTCATTCATGTCCTCACTGTATTGCATTACTGCCATTATTGTAATGTTTTATGCCTTTGCTCTTTTTTTCTTTTCCATTGCTCTTGCATGTCATGTCATGAAAGGTGCCATACAACTTTTTGTTTTATTATTATTATTATTATTCATTATGGTGGTTTACAGTACCTCAACTTTCCGTGTGACCACGCCAAGGGCGGTCTGATCCATGTTGGAGGCGGACAGCACCTCATTTAGCTGAGCTTCCTTCTTCTCCAGGTTGTCTGTCAGGGCGTCCAGCTTCCGTTCCAGCAGCACGTTCTTGAAACCACTCTTCTGCTGCACCTCTTGAATAGCCTGCGTGAACTTCTTGTACAGCTCATCTCTCTCCGTCTGGACCTGGGAGGACCATTATCCACAGATGGACACATGCACACAGGAGCATAACCCATTTAGACCTGGGAACCAGTGGCGTGCACAGACATTTAGAGGGGCAGGTGCTCAAGTGAAAAAAAGGGCACCTTGTGCTGCGCATTTTGGGGCGGGAACCCATTTTGGTGCTTTAGCTATTGAAAAATAGCAGATCTACAAGCTCATAGCGCGCCACCGAGTGGCACGCTACGAGCTTGTAGGTCTGCTATTTATTTTTTATCGAAGAACCACTGACATAGAAACATAGCTTTAGATTGTGGGGGGCCTAAATAATATAGAAGAACCTTTTTTATTATCAAGATAAAAAGTAAGAAAAAAAAGAAAAAGGTATTTTTTTTAGCACATTGCTAAAAGGGCAGGGGGTGCTCTAGCACCCCTAGTGTCTATCTGTGCACGCCACTGCTGGGAACGATTCTAAAACAAATGTCTTTTTAGTTTTTTGAAAAACCTCATGTCAGTGGTTCTCACTATTTCATGTCAAGGACCCAAAAAACGATATGTAATTGGCCACCGACTCCCATCTGAAGTTCCAGGGACCCCACCAGAAGCAAATATTTGAGTTTAAAAAAACGTTGGATCTGAAAGAATATATATATATTCAAAGATTTGCGTCACATTTTCACGATTCTTCAAAAATAGCAGACCTACAAGCTCATAGCGCGGCACTCTATGAGCTTGTAGATATGCTATTTTTCAATGGATAAATTATAACATAATCACACGCTAGTGAATTAATACGGAAAGATATGTTAGCATTGTACCTTGCTGAATCTCTGCTCCAACACCTCATGCTCCCATTTCAGATCTTTCATCTCCTTTTCTCCAACCTTCAAACGTGCCTTGGAATGCTGTCGAGAGTTATTGCCATTAATGAGTATGATCACTCAGGAAATAAATAAAAAAGTAGGGATGCACGATTAATCTGTGGCATAATCGGAATAGGCCATAAAAATGCCATATCGGTATCGGAACGGTCTCAAAATAATACAGATTATTTCATCGTTTTTTGAGTGGTAAACGCACCGCCAACGAGACCTTGTCCTTCTCATAATGGAGCAGCTGTTTCTGAAGCTCAGCCATCTCCTCCTTGGCTTTCTGAAGTGGTTCAGTTAGACGCTTGTTCTGAAGCAACACTTCCGCCATCTCCTTCTCGAGTCGCTCCTCTTTCTTCTTCATATCTTCCGCTTGTTCCTAAACAACATCGGTATGCTTGTATAAAACACAAAACTGCAGTGCTTGCAAATATACTCTTAACTAAGTTGCAATACTCTTGACAGCCCATTCATGACACTGGAAATTCCTATCTGATGATTGTATTTAAGTATTCTCGTGCATTATGCACATTAGGATTGTACGCAGGACTGTTATAAACTCGAATACAAAAAAATCAATTAATTGACTGAAACTAGGACATGACAATGATGGATTTTTATGAAACAAAGACTTGACAGATAAAAAAAGAGGATAACCCAAGCTTTCTGTACAGATGCAATCTTGGTGAGGTTAAAGTCATTTACAGATAGGAATTTTCTGTTTTATGAATGGGCTGTCAAGGGTTGGTATTGCAACTTAGATGCAGATAGCATTATAGCGTCTAAGCTGCTTGCGGCTGGGAGGGGGGGGGGGGGTATTTGAAATATACTTAAATGATACCTTCCTGGGATCACCATGGTCTATTTTCAACATGACTAACCTTCAGTGTGTTCATGAGGGCCAGATTGTTGAGTGTAATGTCATTGTAATAGTTCTTTATGTTGCTGAAAGCTTTCTCGTGATTCTCCTTCAGAGTGGCGATGTGGCTGTTACTTCTCTCCTCTGTCTCTTTAATCTCTCTTTTTCTCTGGAGATCCAGTTCTTGTCGGAGCATGACCATCTTCTTCTCGTACTTGGCCTCGATTTCTGCCAAAATGGTAACAAGACACAAAATTAAAACTTCCAATGCGAGGTTTTAATATTGAAATTTGAGCGCAACAACGCACCCACATGGACATGGTTCATTCACCTCTGACTTGTCTCTCAAAATCGTTTCTCGTTTTTGTTAATTCCCCGTCATGTTTCTGTTGAGATAGAGATGGTACAGTTAAGCTTGGCTCTGTGCCAATGATGTAGCCGACTGCAATCCAGACGGAGGCACTAGTACAGCGTTAACCGTTTTCTTGTTTTTCCCCCTTTTCCCTTTTTGCCGAACAGAGCGAATCAGTCTGGATTCCAGGGCAGGCTACCAAAAAAAAACGAAACATGGTATTCAAAAGAAGTGTGGTTGTCTTAATGTCTTATGTTTCCGCTCTTGTGTTTGCTCCTTTGTGCTCCTTTTGTTTATATTGTTGTTTTTACTGTACAGCACTTTGTAACTTTGTTTTGAAAAGTGCCTTATGAATTAAATTGACTTACTTACTGTATACAACAATGAAGGAAACTCGTATAGCACTGACGAAGGTCTTAGGACTGAAATGTTTGCTACTTTTAATTGCACTTTGAGCACAGAGCACTTTATAAGCATGATAAATGAAAAAATATTTTTTTTTCTTAAGTCTCGGTCTAAAGGAGCTTCCCTTCATTTTCTTATACAGTGAGCGAGTCTTTTTTCTGTCAAGCTTTCCTCTATGTTTTTGAGAAAGTTTGGAAAGAAGGACGAAGAAAGGCGCGACAGTTTTATCAGTTCTTCGTTCTCTTAATCCATTTAGGCCTGAAAAAATTTCTTCTAAATCATGACAGTTTTCTCAAAAAACCCATGTTTCTATATGTCAGTGGTTCTCAAGCATGTTCACGTCATGGACCCCCAAACATGTATATAATTGGCCGCCGACCTCCATCTGAAAACATGTTGTTCACTGCAGGGCGCCCACCAGAAGCAAAGATACGAGTTAAAAACGTTCGCTCTGAAAGAATATATTATAAAGATTTGAGCCAGATTTTCACGATAAAAAAACACCCAAGAGGGGTTCCCGTTGAGAATGGTTTAATGGTATATATAACGGTGACCGCATGTAATTCCGACGGAGCATTAGTTTGACATGCGTCCGCATGTCGAACATGCGCTGCTCCCGTGCTTGTTAGGGTATGAGGGTTGTTTGTCGGACCAATGACTAGTCTGAACTACATACTGCACCCGTATATAACAATATTATTGTGGGTATACCTACCTATACTGTCCTACTCACCAGTTTTTGATGTTTGAAAAGGCTTTCCCCGGAGATGTCCTGCTCCTTGAGGTCCACCTTGATGACGCGCATGCCCTTCCGGAGCTCATTCTCCAGCTCGGCGTGCTCCTTCTGCAGCAGCTTGGTGGAGACGACGCCCTCCGCCTTCACCTCCGAGACGGTGTTGTGGTGCTCGTACAGCAAATGCTTCACCTTCTGCTTGTACACCTGATGATGGAACATAATAATCATTTTAATAGAACCTTAATTCACACCACTTCAAAAAAAAAAAAACTGTCTGAGTTTGAGATACACAATATCGAAATGATGACCTTGGCCGATATATTACATTATCACTAGTGATGTCCCGATACTGTATCGGTATCGGAAAAGTATCGGATCGGCCCTTATTTGGTCATATCGGATCATATTATCGGCAAATATGCCAGTCTAACCACCGATCCGACACAGGGGTAAGGGGTTGACACTATGGCAGGTAAATAAAATGTTGGGGCATGTGGAGTTTTCTTTGAAGTTGCCCGAAATGCAATTGCACATTTGAGTGAGGAGTCTGCTATAAACACAACACGAGATATATAGCTAGATAGCTATAAACACAACACAAGATATATAGCTAGATAACTATAAACACTATTCCTGGTCGGTGGACTTCAAAATAAGATATATTTTCTTTCATTATTATATTATTCTCTGGTATCGGTATACACAGAAATTGTGGTATCTGGATCGGGACATCCCTAATTATTATATTATATTTATTAAACTCATTGCTGCATCTTTTTTATTTTTGTTTTGCTGGTGAAAGGAGCCCCCATCCCCACTAACAGCTGATGCCCAAGTGCCAGGGACGTCATCCCGTATCTAATTCAACTATGCACTGGATGCCATGCCCATAAAGACGTATTTAAAAAAAAAAGAAAATAAAACGCCCTCCTTTTTTTATAATGGGAGAATTGGCACTCAGAGCCTAAACTGGTGACCACCAGGTGGCGCTGAAGGAGTTAAGGAGACAGAGACAGGCAGACTGGCTGCTCTGCGAGTACAAAGCCATTGTCACATTATTATTGCGAGACATGGACCCTTACTACAATACAACAGGAAAAAGCCCTGGATGGAGTCTACACAAGAATGCTACGAATGGCACTAGGTGTCACATGGACGGACCACATCAGAAATGTGGACCTCTATGGGGACCTACCTACGGGTCACGGACAAAGTCAGAGAGAGAAGGACGAGGCTGGCAGGGCACTGCGTCAGGCACCCAGAACTTGAGGCAAGTAAATTGACCCTATGGGAGCCAACCCAGGGCAAAGACAGGAGAGGAAAGGAGTATACCACCTAGATGTGCTGCGGCGCGACAGCTTGGCTGACAACACTCAAGAGCTCAAGAACCTGTTGTTGGATAGGAAATTGTGGAGGGCAGCGATCCAGCAATCCCGAGTTTGTGTTGTTGCTAGACCTCACTCTCGCAGCAACTAATTATTGGCATTGCATCATCAATATTGGTATAAAATGTATGCTTGCAGACCTAAGGGCATCTTTGGCCTTTTTGTCAATTTTAACACGGAGAGTGTTTTACTGTGTGGACTACATTTCTCTATAAACATGTCAAGATGCGATAAATTAATGCTAAACTCTTGCAATAGAGCACCCAAGTCTGACGTCAATATCGGTAGAGGGGCGCAAATCCACGGGTTCATGTACTTTTTATTTGCATTGTAATCCCCATAGGGGGATTTTAGATCGCCTCATATAAGAACCGTGATTGAAAAATAAACATGTCATCCAGGCCGCTTCACTCATATGGATATGAAGAATCAACTGACTGAGAGAAAACGCTAATGTTACTGCTGCTGAATAGAGGGTATGCGCATGCTTAAAGTGAATGGCACATCGAGTGGCAAAGCAACAGGCAAAGTGAGTTTAACATTGTTTAATGTCGTTTAATACAATCAAATAGGACTTTTCTGTGTGGATGTATGGGCGGTCAAGGCCAGAAAATAGTTTTTTGCCACTCAGTAGGCATTCCTGCACAACGTCCGGGTTTGATGATGGTGTCAGTGTCATACATTTAACCCATTCTGACCTGAGATCAGATTCATACGAGGTTTCCACTGGACACACACTGGTCTGATTAACCCATTCTGACCTGAGATCAGATTCTAAAAATGTCAGTCGTTCAGTTGATTTTTCAAAAATAGCAGACCTACAAGCTCGTAGCGCGCCACTCGGTCGCACGCTATGAGCTTGTAGATCTGCTATTTTTAAATAGCTAAAGCATAACGTAATGCTAACACCAAAATGGGTGCCCGTTCAGAATGGGTTAAGCTAGAAACAGACAGTATCAAATATAAGTGACTGACACAAACGATACAGAGACAGCTTGTTCATTTCTGAACCACAATGCTTATATGAAACGATTTTAAGATGACCCCATGTTATTCTCCATAGAGAAATATTACTTCCGTGAACCAGGGGAATCGAGGGGACGAGCGAGTGACGTCAGGACGTGGGCGCTCCGTGTCAAATGGTAACACATTTACGCTGCAATACGACGACAAGAGGAGTGTGCTCCATGCTTACCTTGACCTCCACTTGATGGCGCTCCTCGGCCTCCTCCATCTCCCGGTCCCTGTTCCTCAGGTCGGCCTCTCTCTCTTCGAGGTGTCTCTTGGTGATCTCCCAGAAGGTGTGGATCTTGTCCCTCTCCAGCTGGAAGTAGTTCCTCTCCTCCCTCTCTCGGTCCAGCTCTTCTCGGAGGCGCACGATGTGCTCCTCCAGCTTCCAATCCATACAGAAACAGGTTATGTTTTAGAGTGTAGTAACAGTCAACTTTGTGCATCTTTTAAATCAGCCTACCGGTATACATATTTAACTACCTGAGAGTTCATAGTTAGTTAGTTACCACTAACATCACATACTTTAAATACTCTGATGACACTGCCATTCTCGGACTGCTCCATGACAATAACTCTATTACGGTCTATCAGAATACCATTTCTCATTTCACACAGTGGTGCACTGACAACTATCTAGAGTTGAATGTGGTCAAAACAAAAGAACTGGTCTTTGAAACAACAACCCACACTGGACTTAACCCACTCCTCATTAATGGTAAAACAATAGAACAGGTAGACAGCTTCACATATCTTGGACTCACACTGGACAATAGACTTAGGTTTGATCAACACATTACATCAATCCAGTCACGCTTTCAGCAAAGACTCCATGTAATCCGTAAATTAAGATCACTATCTGTTGCTCCTCATCTTCTGCTATTACTGTACAAAAGCATTATTCAACCCGTTCTGTTGTACTGTTCTGCATGTTTCTACACCATACTGTCCATGCCTAACAGGAACAAACTTTTCAGTATCACCCGTATTGCTTCCAAAATCATCGGACTTCCTACACCCACACTTTCTGATATGAACAATAACGCCATCACACGACTAGCACTCTCGATATCAAATGACACTGATCATCCTCTGTATCGTTTCTTTAACCTCATGCCATCTGGACAAAGATACAGGACCTTGCCCTGGAAAAAGGTCCGTTTTAGTAGGAGTTTTGTCCCCTCAGCCATCGCGGCATTAAACAAACTGCCCCGCCGATAGGATGGTTCTGTACACAGTGGGGAACTCATGTTTTGTTTTTTGTTTTTGTCTTGGTGCTATGTGCTCTGTGTTGTTTTTGATGTTTGATGTGGGTGTTGAACTGTTGAACAGATTGTGAAGACAAATATCCTTCGGGACAATAAAGATTATTATTATTATGTTACCATGTGCATTCTACGATAATAAAAACACATGTTACAGGCATAAATGTGTGTGTGTGTGTGTGTGTGTGTGTGTGTGTGTGTGTGTGTGTGTGTGTGTGTGTGTGTGTGTGTGTGTGTGTGTGTGATCCATTATTACCGGTATATAGCATAGGGAAAGGTGGCCTAAGTGCTCCTGCCACCTTTGAACAAAGTGTCAAAGAAATATGTTAAGAAGAAATACATCTATTGAACAGATATTGAGCTGAATATTACCTGCTCCTTAGACATCTCTTCCGTGGAAAGGCCATCGATCACCGTAGGATTCTTTTCCTTAGGTTTCTTGTTTGCGCCCTTGCCTTTGGGTGGCTGAGTTGGTTGGAAATACATAATGATTTAGTAGTTGGTTGGTTTGATTGATTGATTTAAATTTGTATTAACAGTTTGCTTACAGTACATTTCAAGCACAAACTCAATACTCAAACTCAAACTCAATAACTGTGAGTGGACGACCCAATAAGATAAGATTCAGATTTTATGGGGGCCAGTTTCGAATTGCAGCCGTCCGTAGGTGCCCTTTGAGAGTGGTTTTGAAGGAGTCAAGGGATTTGCATGTCTTCATGACTGTTGGTATAGGGCGTTCCAACAATTTAGTCCCTTGTCTGTGCCAAATCTGGGTTGTACATGGTTCGTTGCACTCCCTCTGGTGTTGTGTGTGTGGACTGTATTGAATCTTGAAGACCAGACCCATTGCAAGATGCCAGATGCTAAGCCATTCCAGCCTGTCAAAGTGGGCAGTGGTGAGGCCAAGTAGCCTACTGTAGGAGCCTGACCAGTTTGTTTTGGGAAGTCTGGAGCCTTGTTTTAAAGGTAGGTGGGTGTACTCATCTCCATTATTAGCTTGGGCTAAAGTTGTTCAGTTTAATTTAGCTTTTGAAACTTCATTATCTAAACTATAGCTCTGTAGCCTTAGCTATATATCAAAACATGGCAACATAAAAAGCACGGCTGATCACTAGCTCTGGTCCATAGCTCTAACGCATTAGAGCTATGGACCAGAGCTAGGCTATCACATTATTATAATTGTTACTATCTATGCTGCGTTGACTTGCAAGCACCAAATTCTACAGATTACAGAACCACATTCTAGCCGTTGTGTTAGCTAAAAAAACATGTATTTATTCGACTCATCCACCACATTGACGCGTTACACGGAACGTAGACGTTTACTTACCATTCTAAAATATTGTGGGCACTTGTTATATCAAGTAAATATTTACGTCGTAGCTGTAGAAGAGAAAGTTTAAGCTACGAGCGGGCTAGCATAGCATACAACCATCCTGGAGTGTCCACTGA
>NC_139699.1:59589854-59594854 GCF_964188405.1 Protomyctophum parallelum
TGTTGCTTTAGCTATTGGAAAAATAGCAGATCTACAAGCTCATAGCAGGGCACCGAGTGCCGCGCTACGAGCTTCCGGATCTGCTATTTTTTATAAAAATTGTGAAAATGTGGCGCAAATCTTTGAACATATTCTTTCAAACGTACCTTTTTAACTCAAATCTTTGCTTCTGAGGGGGTCCCTGGGAACAACATATTTTCAGCCGGGGGGTCGGCGGCCAATTACATATCATTAACCCATTCTGAACGGGAACCCATTTTGGTGTTAGCATCATGTTATGCTTTAGCTATTGAAAAATAGCAGATCTACAAGCTGGCGCGCTAGAGCTTGTAGGTCTGCTATTTTTGAAAAATCGAAGAACGACTGACATTTTTAGAATCTGATCTCAGGTCAGAATGGGTTGATCAGACCAGTGTGTGTCCAGGGGAAACCTCGTATGAATCTGATCTCAGGTCAGAATGGGTTGATCAGACCAGTGTGTGTCCAGGGGAAACCTCGTATGAATCTGATCTCAGGTCAGAATGGGTTAACGACATAGAAAACATAGAAACATAGAACATAGAAACAGGTATTTCAGAAAACTGTCAGGATTTAGAAGACATTGTTTAAATTTCGACGTCAGGCCTAAATAAAGCCTCCTGTCAGCGACAGTGGCTCTAATCATGTGAGATGCTTTTTTAAAGACATTCATTTTCATTTCGTTTTCGTTTTTCTTTTAGGTTGTATGATCTCAATTACACCCAAAAAACCCTGAAATTTGAACATTCAGTGGATTCTCTGTGGTCTGCAGTTTTCTCTGGGGTTTGGAAACCTTTTGAGCTGCAATGAAAACAGGCAAAAACAGTGACATCTGCTGGCAAGTCCCATTGACATATATGGGATTTGCAGGCTGTGACATCACAAACAGCAGGAAAATCAGAGCGCCTGTTTGAGCCAGAAAACCCCAGACCACAGAAAATCTACTGAATGTTAAAAAGTTCCGTTCTTTTGGGTGCAATTGAGTGTGTGTGTGTGTGTGTGTGTGTGTGTGTGTGTGTGTGTGTGTGTGTGTGTGTGTGTGTGTGTGTGTGTGTGTGCGTGTGCGTGTGCGTGCCTGTGGGATAGCTACATTTAGAATTTGAATTTAGCAAATGCTCTTATCTAGAGTGACTTACAAAGTGCAAGACTGGAGTAAATGGCATCATGCAGTCATGGACCCTAGTCAACAAACAGCAACAGCCTAAATGGTTGTGTTATAGGGGAAACAATGAGAGGACCATTTCAGTTAGTTTACTGCTGACAATTACGTTATGTTTTACTTCGTAAAAAAACCCCAAAGTCAGTAAGTTAGTTTATTTAGTTCACTAATCACTAGAGAATTGTACATGAATGTTGCTGTAGGAGTTGAAGGTATACAGTTTAAGTTTACAGGACGAAAACGCATTGCACAAATCGCATTGCCTGGAAGGTGTTAAAGGTATATTCAGTGATTTCACTTAATTCAAATATCACTTATTTTTTTGTTTTGTTGTGATAATCCTCCCTACTATAGAGTGTGCTGACCATATAAGGTGTTCCTCCCTATCCCCAGTTAACCCCTGGGGGTCAAAAAACCTTAGGTTTCGTTTTTGACTCTCTATCCTGATTGGACGAAAGGCTTAGGTCCCAGCCAAAAACGAAACCTAAGGTTTTTTGAGTGAAATCACTGAATATACCTTTAACTAATTTCAACATGCCGTCCCTATTTTTGGCATGCCATTGTAGGCACACACACACAGCAAAAAGATTTAATTTCCAATCTACATCACATTGTGATGTTGTGAGCTTGTAGATTGAACACTTGACACCGTTGTACAACTATTAGATGGTGGTTTAAGTGGTTAATTCCACACCCACAACACCAGAGGGAGTGCAACAAACCGTGTGCAACCCAGATTCGGCACAAACAAGGGACTACATTATTTTCGCTCCTATGCCACCAAAATGTGGAACGCCCTACAGTCATTAAGACATGCGAATCCCATGACTCCTTCAAAACCGCTCTCAAAGGGCACCAACGGACGGCTGCAATTCGGAACTGGCCCCCGTAAAATCTGAATCCCCACCCCTTTTTCCTCTCACTGTATACCGGTATGTTTCTTTTCCCTTTTTACCTCCTTTATGATGAATTCCTGTTCTGTTCTTTGGCTATATATATCTATTCTGTACGTCTCTAAATGTTTTGTTGAAATGAACACGGTGGACCCTCTTGTAAACAATGCTTTATGGTGTCGTCCACTCACAGTCTTTGTATTGAGTTGTGCTTGAAATGTACTGTAATTCTCCAAACTGTTAATAAATACTTCAATCAATCAATCAATCAATCAATCAATCAATCAATCAATCAAATTGATTTATATGAGCTACAGTACAAAGCTACAATCTTCTTGAAATACAAACATATTAGCATAATTTACATATAATCAGCATGATTAACGGTTGGAGTTTGAAACTGTTTGAAACAGTGTTGTTTTCGTCGACTAAAACTAAGACTTTTTCTACTGACAAAAACTAAATGGAAACTAATTAAAAACTAAGCTATGATGACAAACTAAGACTAAATATACTGACAATTTCGTCAACAAATAAAAACTAGACTAAAATGTTAGGAAGGGACTATAGTGGACAGTGTAATTTGGTGTTATGTCTTTGCGAGCTATACAAATTAGAAGTAACAATCCTATTTATTCTTGTAGTACTCTTTTATTGATTCCTGGAGAAATATCCATTAGAGACTACTATAGGACAGCCAATGACACAGAAAGCACAATGAACTGGCAAAAATCCGCTGTGCTCTGACTCTCACCATCTAAAGAAGATTGATTTATTGTGGCACACACTGAGTTTGATTACATTGTGTGGGCAAACATGGATCTCTGTCCATCTCTCTGTTTCTCTCCGTCTATCTTTCTGTCTCACGGATAATATGCGTTCCTGTCTTGGCTCTTACACACTTTCTCTCTTTCTCTCTCTCTCTGGACTTCGGGGTTAGCGATTCAGAGGGAGCCTGCATGCGTGATAGGGAGGAACAGAGTTAATCCTATATACGATATATGTTGCAGTAATTAACAGATTTCCGTGCTAAAATCACCTTTTCACGTAATTCCCACAGGCGTCTGAGTCAAGGGCTTTGACGT
Organism: Protomyctophum parallelum; assembly: GCF_964188405.1. Lineage (NCBI taxonomy): Eukaryota > Metazoa > Chordata > Actinopteri > Myctophiformes > Myctophidae > Protomyctophum > Protomyctophum parallelum. Next base: position 59,593,010 of record NC_139699.1, read on the forward strand.
TATCAAGGCAATTATGTTTCTGCACTGCCTATATAGCCCACATCTAATCTAAGATACTGTCAAAGCCAAATATCTTCTTACAAGTGACCCTCTCTGGCTTATATAGATATTTCGTGGAATTTGCATTTCTTTCCCGTGTTTGGAGGAGGGGAGCCTGGCAGCTGGGCGGAGGGTGATAATTGTCATTGCACGAACTCCTTCGGAGTACATTAGGACTATATAGGACCAAGGCTCTATACAGTAAGTCCTCCCAGTGGGGGCTCCTCACAGCCAGGTGAGAAATGTAGGATACAACAGCAGTGACAACACAGGAATGTGCAGTGGCGTGCACAGATAGACACTAGGGGGTGCTAGAGCACCCCCTGCCCTTTTGGCAATGTGCTAAAAAAAAAAAAAAAAACTTTTAATTTATGTTCTTAATTTGTAGTGTGTGGACCATGCGGTGACATTGATCAAATCTTGATAAAAACGCTTCTATATTATTTAGGCCCCCACACAATCTAAAGCTATGTTTCTATGTCAGTGGTTCTTCGATTAAAAAAAAATAGCAGACCTACAAGCTCGTAGCGCGCCACTCGGTGGCGCGCTATGAGCTTGTAGATCTGCTATTTTTCAATAGCTAAAATATGCTGCACAAGGTGCCCTTTTTTCACTTGAGCACCTGCCCCTCTAAATGTCTGTGGCACGCCATGTGTGTGGGGAGGAATTAATTGGTAAACAACTAAATTGGGTTTGAAAAGGGGGTAAAAAATTATTGGCTATACTCTAAATAATAATAATTAGATGTAGGCCTAGTATATGAATTCAGGATTTGCAAAATAACTGTGTGTGTGTGCGTGCGTGCGTGCGCACATGTTCACAAGCAGGACAAGTGAACGGCTCTAGACTGCGGCAATCGATATGAAGTGTAAACAGAAAATTGGTTTCACTATCAGACGTAGCATGAACTGGAGAGGGTGACGTTAATGGGGAATGAAGCTGCTGGCAGATAGTGTATTACACATTGAATAGATTTTTCATTTTTTACAGTGAAAGTATCAATTTCTTTGAGGTCTTTCTAAACAAATTAATAGCCTTCGGCAAACACTGTATAGTGAGATTGGTATTTATCCGTGACGCGCATCACGCACGCACGCACGCACCACGCATGCGCACGGTGAGTGAGAGCTAGAGAGAGAGAGAGTGAAATATGTATGCTGTTTAACTTCACTCCATCAGACCTCTCTCTCTCTCTCTCTCACACACACACACACACACACACACACAGAGCAGCTACCAGTAAGACGTCTAAGGGTGAGGACGCGTGCACGTATGTGCCTCGTTGGCGGCAGACTTCTGGACTATACTGTCAGAACCTGTTCTGACGTTCCATATGTTGATCCTTCCATATGGGCTTAATTATTTGTGACATTCAGATCGCATTTGCCATGACATCAGATGTCATAGTGATGTCACAAGACCTGGGCACCATATATGGGCCTTTCCCATGTATGAGTGACACACCGACGGGTATTGCACGTTCTCATAGTAAATGCGACCTTCGGTCGCTATGATTGCTAATGTCACAGCTCGTTTGTGTAATGATTCAGTAGTCTAATATCACAGCGGATTTGACCGTTATCCTACCATTGAATGGGGCCAGTATGGCTGTTATTACACCTTTGAATAGGGCCAGTATATATGGCCATAGTCGTGGGGTGCATGTCACAGCTGGTTGTGTAATGATTCAGTAGTCCGGGACCAATGCTGCAGTCTGAATGGTAGCAGCCATCTGGAGTATACCAGCATGCAGGTAGCAGCAGATAGATGGATACCTATACAATGATTGTCTCCCATAAGAGCTAC
>NC_139699.1:59599854-59632354 GCF_964188405.1 Protomyctophum parallelum
GTTGCCATCCAGACTTTCCTGGAGGTCACTGGTTGACGGGAGTTCAGTTTGTAAATAATGGAACAGTATAACATCCTCAATGTTAACGTGACTGTGAGCATGTAAACATTGACATTGATTTTCACGTCACGTAATAAAGTTGGGATATACTCTTAGATAATATAATTCTGACTGAGGTATACCTGCAGCTCCACCTCATCCAGTGCAGGTTGATGGCCGGCCATTCTTTTAGGTCTGCCGCAAGCCCCCCCCCATCCTCTGAGTCTAAATGCACTTCATGCTGAAAGACCATGCATTGTGACCAGTGTTGTTTTTGGCAGCAAATTTCTATTTTAGTTTTAGTCATATAGTCTCTTCAATAGTTTTCACTTCGTTTTAGTCACATTTTAGTCACCTGGAATGTTCTAATGTTTAGTCTAGTTTGAGTCGACTAAATGTCATACGATTTTAGTCGGCTAAATCTACAGTTGATTTTAGTCGACTAAAATGTGTTTTGACAGGCCTTCATGTCGTTGTAATGACATATTTTACACTTTGGTTGCATGCTGAAAAAATAGCAGATCTAGATCTGCTATTTTCAGCATGCAACCCAGCATAAAACTGGATCTCTTGTCTACTATAGTCCCTTCCTAACATCTTAGTCTAGTTTTTATTTGTTGACGAAATTGACAGTATATTTAGTCTTAGTTTTAGTCATCATAGATTCGTTTTTATTTCGTTTTAGTCAGTGAAAAAAGGTAGTCGACGGACATTTTTCGTCTTAGTTTTAGTCGACGAAAACAACACTGATTGTGACTGAGTGTGTACAGAGGCTGCCCCTGTTGTATGGGAAGGCAGGGCCCGTGCCGGGCACAGACACTCAGAGACAGATACTGAGGTTAACCCACTCTGACCGGGCACCCATTTTGGTGTCAGCATCATGTTATGCTTTAGCTATAAAAAAATAGCAGATCTACAAGCTCATATCGCGCCACCAAGTGGCGCGCTACGAGCTTGTAGGTCTGCTATTTTTTGAAAAATCGAAGAACGACTGACATTTTTAGAATCTGATCTCAGGTCAGAACGGGCTAATCAGACCAGTGTGTGTCCAGTGGAAACCTCGTATGAATCTGATCTCAGGTCAGAATGGGTCAAGGCTGCCTTTATCTGGTCCACTGACTGAACACTCATTCAGAGAGACCGCCCTTCGACAGTGCGGCGAAGGTCTAGATATCCTGCTGTAATGTGTCTACATGCCACCTGGCACACCGTATGACCACAGAGACTTACCAGAGGGAGCACTTTGGTCATGATATGTGCACCATTAACCCATTCTGACCTGAGATCAGATTCATACGAGGTTTCCGCCGGACACACACTGGTCCTGATGAACCCATTCTGACCTGAGATCAGATTCTAGAAATGTCAGTCGCTCTTCGATTTTTCAAAAATATAGCAGACCTACAAGCTCGTATCGCGCCACTCGGTGGCGCGATATGAGCTTGTAGATCTGCTATTTTTCAATAGCTAAAGCATAACATGATGCTGACACCAAAATGGGTGCCCGGTCAGAATGAGTTAAGTAGATTATGTTCTATAGGATTTTACCCGACAAGAGTAACAATTACCGGGTGATCGATTTCTATATGCATTAAATAAAACCCATTTAGAGCTGAGGACGATTCTACAAATGCCTTCTAAAAGACAGTTTTCTGAAAAACCTCACGTTTCTGTATGTCAGCGGTTCTCAAACTATTTCATGTCAAGGACCCCTAGAATTGTACTGTACTTGTACTGTAATTGTAATGTACTGTATTTGGCCGCCGACCCCCATCTGAAACATGTTCTTCTGCAGGGACACCCCAGAAGCAAAGATTTGAGTTAAAAACATACGGGTTTTAAAAAAAAAATAGCCTACAAGACCTACAAGTTCAAGCTTGTAGATCTACAATTTTCCCAACAGCTAAAGCATAACATAATGGGTTTTAAAAGAGCTATTGACAATCACCTGTGTATTTCACTCACTGTAAAAAAAAAAAAGAAATAAATAAAAAGCCATTGAGATTGCTTGGGATAATGCCTTGCGCGCTATAGTGTAGAAATGTGCTTCTGTTCCTAACCTCTCCCTGCTTGTGGATGCTTGTATACCCTCTGTCTCACACCATGGGCTGCCAGACTGGACTAATGACGCCCAGACAGACTCCCATCCCCTGGGGGTTCGCATGAGGCGCAGCTCAGACAGCACGGGGGCGGTTATCCTTGGGCTCAGAAGGACATACGTTATCTTCTTTCATCCTCTCCTCTCACAAGATGGTAGCTCGTCCTCCTTCTCTAGTCCCTTTGATCTTCCTCATGTATGTAGACGGGTGTGGGCACATCTATACGAGAGGAGGTGAATAATGAGGATACGAGGAACGTCCATTGATAGACGCAGACTTAGTTCCTGGAATAAAATAGACCCCCGGGTACACTTCTTACGTTTTTTGTAAGACCTTTGATGTATATATATATGCCTCACATGCCTTCACAAAATATGTCTGAGAACAATAACGACATGTGCACATCACACACCGTGTGGGAAATCGCTTCTCGGTGGCATAGAGTAGAGTGTGATTGGACAATCGATATCCATTATCCTTATCGGTGGCATAGAGCAGAGGTGTGATTGGACAATCGATATCCATGGAGCAGAGGTGTGATTGGACAATCGATATCCATGGAGCAGAGGTGTGATTGGACAATCGATATCCGTTACAACATATAGTAGAGGTGTGATTGGACAATCGATATCCGTTATGTAGTTATGGTCTGTTACTTAAAGGTATATTCAGTGATTTCACTTAATTCAAATATCACTTATTTTTTTGTTTTGTTGTGATAATCCTCCCTACTATAGAGTGTGCTGGCCATATAAGGAGTTCCTCCCTGTCCCCAGTTAACCCCTGGGGGTCAAAAAACCTTAGGTTTCGTTTTTGACTCTCTATCCTGATTGGACGAAAGGCTGGGTCCCACAGCCAAAAACGAAACCTAAGGTTTTTTGAGTGAAATCACTGAATATACCTTTAATTGTCAGCCTTTATTGTATTTAACCTTTGAGCCTTACGACTGTTCTGTTGCATTGTTGTGAGCCATACAGAAGGGAGAGCCTTGCGGCTGTTCTGTTGCATTGTTGTGAGCTATACAGAAGGGAGAGCCTTACGGCTGTTCTGTTGCATTGTTGTGAGCTATACGGAAGGGAGAGCCTTGCGGCTGTTCTGTTGCATTGTTGTGAGCTATACAGAAGGGAGAGCCTTACGGCTGTTCTGTTGCATTGTTGTGAGCTATACAGAAGGGAGAGCCTTACGGCTGTTCTGTTGCATTGTTGTGAGCTGTACAGAAGGGAGAGCCGTCGGCTGGAGGCAGCATGGAGGTCTGCTGCGTCTTTGCCACTCGCTTATGTTCTGTTATCAGGGCATCACTGATTGGATGGAGGCCATTCTGTTATCAGAGCATCACTGATTTAATGGAGGCAGGCAGTAGTTCGGGGCGCAACCACCCAGCACTCTTTTAGCTAGCGGTGTGTAACGACATGGATTTCGAAACAAATTTGTCCAACGCAAAATACTGTGTTCAAGTTCATTGAGACTTCAGGGGGGGGGAAAAGCTATTTCCGGCATGGCATGGAAAAGAGAGGAGGGGAATTTCCATTTCTTTCACCATGTAGTGAATGCTACATTCGTGGTCTGGAGAGGGCAGTTGTTTTACAGACGGGTAAAAGGGGAGGGGGCTGAAGCCCCCTTTGATGTCTATGTGTGTGTGCATGTCCCTGGTCTGCCTGCCACCCACTACACTGGGAGGGAAACCCTTTTCCAGATTAATTATTCAAAGCCATTGGATGTGGGAGTGGGGAGAGGCATATAGGGGCACGTATAGAAGGAAAGGATTTGCACCACCGTCGTGGAAACGGTCTATAGTTTGCCGGTCATGAACCGAAAAGGGGAAAGCGTCTGTGTAACTTTAGTCACCATCAGTGGCGTGCACAGATAGACACTAGGGGGTGCTAGAGCACCCCCTGCCCTTTTGGCAATTTTGCTCTTAAAAAAAAAAAAAAAAAAAAATGTTTTTTATTTTTTTTCCTTAATTTGTAGTGTGTGGACCATGCGGTGACATTGATCAAATCTTGATAAAAAAAAAGCTTCTACTATATTATTTAGGCCCCCCACAATCTAAAGTGTTGTTCGAGTGGTTCTTCGATTAAAGAAAAATGGCAGACCTACAAGCTCGTAGCGCGCCACCGAGTGGCGCGCTACGAGCTTGTAGGTCTGCTATTTTTCAATAGCTAAAGCACCAATATGGGTTCTAGCCCGAAAATGCGCTGCACAAGGTGCCCTTTTTTTCACTGCCCCTCTAAATGTCTGTGCACGCCACTGGTCACCATGTCACTTCTGTACACGTGTCCCTGCTGGTGCAAAAACATTTTCAGATGGGATGTCCCGAATTAATATCAATTTGAGGGACCTTGACACAAAAAAGTTTGAGAACCACTGATTTAGCATGAGGCATTTGTAGAGAGAGAGAGAGCCTCAGGTCTGGGTTAAGAATAACCTCATCGTCCTGTCGTCGTCTGAATTATAGGGTACTATAGTAGCTGTCTCTACTACAGTGTGTTCTTTCTTATATCCTCTGATACTTTTATAGCACTTTCTTCTGTACTATTCTTTGCTCTCCCTCAAGTCTCTATTATACCCCCGTCATGTTTCTTCACAGATTCTGGTTCTCGCCCTGTATAGCTGCAGGTCAGCATCTTTCAGCCTCGTGGGAACGCTCTGTCAGAGCAAGCTATTCTTCATGCGAGCTTATTCCCTCCACACTCTGTCTCTGTCTGTCTGTCTGTCTGTCTGTCTGTCTGTCTGTCTGTCTGTCTGTCTGTCTGTCTGTCTGTCTGTCTGTCTGTCTGTCTGTCTGTCTGTCTGTCTGTCAACAACAACAACAACAACAAAGCACATGCCTCAATGTTCTCAATTTTAATTAGCCGTGGCCTTTTCATTTAATTCCAATACAAGCGGTACTCGTATACACCTTCATTCATTCAGCCCATGGGGTTCATTCAGAGTCGTCTAATAAATCATTCAATTTTAACACTGTCTTGCTTCCAGAGATGGATTCATCCTCCCTCTTAATTCTCTCCTGACATTTATTATTTTCAACCTGTTCTCCTCCTTTTCTTCTCCCGCCTAATGATGTCATTTATCTCCCTTTTTTTGTAAATGCTCAGAGTTTTGTCATTTTAACCAAGAGATTATGTTTAACCCATTCTGACCGATCAGATTCATACGAGGTTTCCACTGGACACACGCTGGTCTGACGAACCCATTCTGACCTGAGATCAGATTCTAAAATGTCAGTCGTTCTTCAATTAAAAAAAGAATAGCAGACCTACAAGCTCGTATCGCGCCACTCGGTGGCGCGATATGAGCTTGTAGATCTGCTATTTTTAAATAGCTAAAGCACGACATGATGCCGACACCAAAATGGGTGCCCGGTCAGAATGGGTTAATCCTATTCCCTGCAGGACTATAATTACGCTCTGTGACTTTCACACCATTGTACAGGATATTATTACAATTTACACATTCAGCAGACGCTCTTTAATCCAGAGCGACTTACATTAAGCAAGAACAAAAAGCATGGCAATACATACATGAAAAGTAGCTATCATGAAAAATGCGTAAGCTAAGAACGTAACAGTGGAATATCTATATATAATGAAACTATGCATATAAACTACACATGATATATACTATACTATCCTATACACATATGCTATAAAGTGGTGTGACTATACATACAATGCAAATATAGTGCCGTCTACATAACATGCCATTGCTATAAGTCTGTATAAAATGCTATCCAAGTCTACATGCAGTGCTATCTAAGGGCACATCAGGTCAGGGTAAAGATGATGTTTACCTTGCTGTTCTTATCTATCTACATGGCATCAGGTCAAGGTAAAGATGGTGTTTTTAACTTGCTGTGCCATGTCAAAATACAGAGTATAAAAAAATACACCTGGCTGTTCACTTATTCCATAATAGCAATCGGGTGTTGTTTGAACAACATCAGGTTACTATCAGGGTTTAATATTAGAACACAGTGTAAATTTAACCCAATCTGGGCGGAAAGTAACCCCTTTTGGTGTTTTAAGCATTCCGTTATACTTTAGCTATTGGAAAACTGCAGATCTACAAGCTCAAAGCACTCGGTGCCGCGCTATGAGCTTGTAGATCTGCTATTTTTGAAAAATCATGAAAATGTGCGTCAAATATTTGAATATATACATGTATATTCTTACAGAGTGAACGTTTTAATCTCAAATCTCAAATCTTTGCTTCTGGGGGAGTCCCTAGGAACGACATATTTTCAGATGGCGGTCGGCGGCCAATTACATAATAAGATAACGGTCATTATTATGACCAGATCTTATTTTCTCCCAAAGAATCCGAGCTCAAGTGTGCTAGTTGATCTCTGATGTCATGCTAATGGGAGTGCTTGGTTGTGCTCTGTGGACATGGATGTGAGATTAACTCATGCGAAGAGCTTCTTTATTGACTATATAGGCTTAATATATACTGCTCACTGAAATAAAGATGTTCTCTACAGCCTGGTCGTTGTTACACCTTTACACGTTTCCCAGTCGGTACACTTGATTTCATGCTGCGTGCAAATGAAAATCATGCATGCTAGTCACATACTGTACTCCCTTCCATTGCCCTTGACCATGAAGTGTAATAATGTACTGGCGTCACATCTCCAGCTGGGCGTATACAGTTTGGACCCCTCGGGGGTCTTCATCATGAGTCCTGATGTAGACCCGGAGGGGTCCAAACCTTGATTCCTGTTACTGGGAGCTTAAAGGACCACTTCACCACTTTTCAACCTATCTTCATCCTCACTAATAATCATGTTAAAATGGCAAAAAAAAAATCTTACTCAGTCTGTGTCTCATAGGAGTCTCATAGGAGGGCTGTGGGCAGTTCAGAAACCGGCTGGCTGGCTGGCTGGCTGACTGACTGACTGACTTGACTGACTGACTGACTGACTGACTGACTGACTTGACTGACTGACTGACTGACTGACTGACTGACTTGACTGACTGACTGACTGACTGACTGACTGACTGACTGACTGACTGACTGACTGACTGACTGACTGACTGACTGACTGACTGAGTGACTGACTGACTGACTGAGTGTCTATCATCCGGTTGGCTTAACAACGGACTAACCAATCACAGAGCAATCAAGCAATGGGGTATACAGAAGCCAGCCTCAATGCTGTAGCTATAGTCTTATTGTTGATCAACCAATCCCTCCAGGTTATAGACTTCGTTGTAGACTGTAACGTGCTCTGTAACGTAAAGCCCTATCCAGGCAGATTATTATTTCTCCAGGCAGAGAAAACAAAACAAAACACCACATCAACATCTATCATGTCTTGGAAGGGTCGCTGACCCCTTGAGTCTTTGCGGCGAAGGTTGTCGCATCATCTCCGGGATATAGTTATAGTGGATTGAAATTGCCCACAGTTTTGCACATGACCCACAACCAGTGGCGTGCACAGATAGACACTAGGGGGTGCTAGAGCACCCCCTGCCCTTTTGGCAATTTTGCTCTTAAAAAAAGAAATAATAATAATAATAATATTTTTTTCCCCTTAATTTATAGTGTGTGGACCATGCGGTGACATTGATCAAATCTTGATAAAAAACCGCTTCTACTACCGTAATTTCCGGACTATAAGCCGCACCTGAATATAAGCCGCACCAGCCAAATTTTGGGAAAATCCCATATACAAGCCGCACCGGACTATAAGCCGCACCGGACTATAAGCTGCAGCTACGTTAGCTCAGAGCCTGAGATGGTTCTGCGTTAGCTGTAAAAATCCATAGATTAGCCGCACCGTTGTATAAGCCGCAGGGTTCAAATCATGGGTAAAAAGCCGCGGCTTATAGTCCGGAAATTACGGTATATTATTTAGGCCCCCACACAATCTAAAGCTATGTGTTTCTATGTCAGTGGTTCTTCAATTAAAGAAAAATAGCAGACCTACAAGTCTGCTATTTTTCAATAACTATAAAGCACCAAAATGGGTTCCCACCCCAAAATGCGCTGCACAAGGTGCCCTTTTTTTCACTTGGGCACCTGCCGCTCTAAATGTCTGTGCACGCCACTGCCCACAACAATCCAGTCCTCATAGGCTTTACCACGCCATGTTTACATTCTGTGTGGCTACTTTTTTAGAGTTGTGTTCCGGCAGCACAGAGTCTGTTGGTGCCCAGGTGGTACCTCTCTATCATCGTGGGATCCATATGGGATCCAATCCACCACGGTGGTTGCCAAGTGTCTACTCTACACAAACACAATTGGCCATGAACGAAGGAGGGAAGCTGGGCATGGAGGGCAATCGTCGTGCTCTATATAGCTCTGTGCTATAGCGACTCCTAATGGAGCTCGTGCATTTGTATTGATAATGAGTACACCTATCGAGCATTTTCTATTATTTTGTGGAAAGACGGGAGATGACAATACATTCCGAACAGAACCAGTATCTTTTACTATAGATACAAATAATCAAGAAACTGGTTAATGTGTGTTTACCGTCACTTGAAAAGCATAACTTTGTTTACGCGAGCAGTGCTGGTTGGCAGGTATGAATACACTTTTAGGCCGACACCTCTCGTGTTGATTGTTTAAAGGTATATTCAGTGATTTCACTTAATTCAAATATCACTTATTTTTTTGTTTTGTTGTTATAATCCTCTCTACTATAGAGTGTGCTGACCATATAAGGAGTTCCTCCCTGTCACCAGTTAACCCCTGGGGGTCAAAAAACCTTAGGTTTCGTTTTTGGCTCTCTATCCTGATTGGATGAAAGGCTTAGGTCCCAGTCAAAAACGAAACCTACGTTTTTTTTAGTGAAATCACTGAATATACCTTTAAGCATGACGTCGTGGGCCGCTATAACAGGCTTGATAAGCCCAAAGCGTATCGATATACCGGCTCTCAATAAGCTTGTTATGGGGTTTTGTCGGTATCAGGTTTTGGAGCTTGGCATGGCCAGACGTTTTTGATTGATTGATTGAAATATTTATTAACAGTTTGTAGAATTTACAGTACATTTTAAGCACAAACTCAATACAAAGACTGTCAACTGTGAGTGGACGACCCAATTAACCCATTCTGACCTGAGATCAGATTCATACGAGGTTTCCGCTGGACACACACTGGTCTGATGAACCCATTCTGACCTGAGATCAGATTCTAAAAATGTCAGTCGTTCTTCGTTTTTTTCAAAAATAGCAGATCTACAAGCTCATATCGCGCCACTGAGTGCTAAAGCATAACATGATGCCAACACCAAAATGGGTGCCCGGTCAGAATGGGTTAAGCATTACACTTGTTTACAACAGGGTCCACATTGTTCAATTCATCAAAACATTTAAAGACATACAACCATTTAGAGACATACAAATAGACATTTCTATGTAGCTAAAGAACAGAACAGGAATTCATCATATGGGAAGCAAAAAAGGGAAAATATACAAGCACTGGGAAAATATACAATATACAGTGAGGGAAATGGGGTGGGGGGGATTCAGATTTTACAGAGGCCAGTTTCGAATTGCAGCCATCCGTAGGTGCCCTTTGAGAGCGGTTTTGAAGGAGTCAAGGGATTCACATGTCTTAATGACTGTTGGTAGGGCGTTCCACATTTTGGTGGCATAGGAGCGAAAAGAATTTAGTCCCTTGTTTGTGCCGAATCTGGGTTGTACATGGTTTGTTGCACTCCCTCTGGTGTTGTGGGTGTGGACTTCGTTTACATTAAGGAAGTATTTAGACAGGTACATGGGTATCTTGGTGGTGTATCGAATCTTGTGGACCAGACCCATTGCAAGATGCTGTACTCTGTCGACGACCCTAAGCCATCCCAGCCTGTCAAAGTGGGCAGGGGTGAGGTGGGTTCGGGGGGTGAGGCCAAGTAGGAGCCTGACCAGTTTGTTTTGGGAGGTCTGGAGCCTTGTTTTAAGGGCCTTTGAGGTGCTGTGGTACCAAGAGGTGGATGCATAGTCAAAGAAACCTTGTACGAGGGCTCCTGTTAAGGTCTTCAAGGTGTTTTTGCTGATCAGTGAGGAGATCCTGTAAAGGAATCTTGTTCTTTGATTGACTTTTTTGATTACGTTGGTGGCCATTTTATCACCGGAAAGATTAGCCTCCAGGATGGAACCTAGGTAGGTAATTTGATCTTTTCGTGTGATAATATTGTCACCCACTCTAACCAAGAAGCCATCTGCCTTGCTGAGTTTACTATTTGATCCGAAGAGGATGGATTCAGTTTTTCCCAGGTGTAAGGATAGTTTGTTATCAGCGAGCCAGGTGCAGATTCTACCGAGTTCAGAGCTGAGGGTCTTTTCAACCTGCAGTTTGTTCCTGTCCGAGACCAGCAGTGCTGAGTCATCTGCGAACAGGAACAAGTTGCAGTCACAAGCTGAAGTCATGTCGTTAACATAAATTAGGAACAGTAAAGGCCCTAGTATGCTTCCTTGTGGGACACCACAGCTCACTGGGAGGGGAGGGGACAGTGTTCCGTTCACCTCCACCATCTGTTCTCTCCCCTCCAGGTAGGATTGCATCCAGCTCACTGATGTGCTATCAAAACCAATAGCGTAGATTTATTCCTGTGGCAGATTAGTCTATGTCTATTAGTCATTAGCAGCAGATTAGTCTATGGTTTCAAGGCTACTATGTCCTCCCAGTGGGGGCTCCTCAGAACTCATTAGCAGGCGAGCAGGGTAAAAACAGCAGCAAATGGACATTGAAACAAAGACTAAACTGGGAGAAATGGGCAAAAAAAAAAACAATCGATATACTATAAAGAGAAATATTTCGTTTTGCTGCGTGTGGAAAAACGTCAAGATGAAGATACTGCATGCACATACTGTAAGAGGCAGGAAAAAAAGGAAAGTACCGTATGTTTATCTGTTGATCTGTACAAGTACAGATCATATGACCCGGTGTCAAATGATGTGTCAAATGATCGGTGCAATAAAAGGACTGTCTGTCTTTCCATAATATGTTCTACTTTGCTTTCACCACTCTAGTAAAAACAACTGAAAAATGAATCTCGATCCTCTCTTCACAGCAATGTGTATCAATTGTGTATTCTTTCTGTCGGGGAGCATGAAGGGAGAAAACTGTCAAGGACAAATTACAATAGAGCAGAAAGAAAACTAACCCTGAAGCATTGTTTTAAAAAAATAACAAGGCTGACACACAGGGGGGGGGGGAGCAGCTTTCAACTTGTCATCCATAACCCCCTCTTTTTTTTCTTCACAAATAGAATCCCACACACACACTCAACTCAATGAGACTCTTTTGCTCTGTCTTTTGCTTGCACGGCACGTCCACCATGCATGAATTCAGACAGGCAATCCACTGATGCATACACACAGCCAAAAATACACTATACCACCAGCCTCAGTCACTGCTGTGGTCCAGACAACTTCCTTACAGTGGTCTGCGCGCGTGTGTTAACACTAACAGATTACTGTACTGTACAACCACCCCCCCATAACGGTTCACTCTTACACTGTACAAAAGAGGCAGGTGTGCTTGTGCCTGTGAAAGGTTATATGTTCCACGAAGCACGCACGGCACAGAGCGGTGTCACTAGATATGCATTCCACACCTCGCACGTATAAAAAGCAGCGTTTTTTGGAATGCTGATCGAGCCAGGCACGCTGCTGCTATATACCGGTCGCTAACAAGAAACCTGTGCTTTCTCAGTGTAACAGTTTGGGATCTGAGCCCTGCCTGAGGTATAGGCTATTGGATGCTGCAGCATGGAAAACAAACAAAACTCAAGCTAACTCACTGACGTCATGCAGACTCAGAGACTCATGTCGAATGCATGCCACCTTTGTTTTGTAGGGAGAAAGAATAAAGCGATTGGTTCCCAAACCTTTCCATGTCAAGGACCTCCCAAATTGACACTAATTATCCCACGGACTCCCATTTGAAAAGATATGCCAGAGACCCCCATAAGAGAAGATTTTACGGCTCTAGCAGTGATTATCAACCCGTTTAATTTCAAGGACCCCCCCCAGTTTGACATGCACATTTAGGCTACGGACGGACCCCCATTTAATGGCATTTCTATCTCTGGGACCCCCAATTTTAGATTGTAAAACCAATGTTAATTTAACTCTGAGAGTGTACAAAAGTGTACACTCTCAGAGTTACAGACCCATAATGGTCCATTTGGTTCCAAACTATCATTTAGCTGGTACCTGGAATCCCCTCAGGTACCCCCATGGGGGTCCCCGCCGGACCCCACTTTGGGAACCACTGGAATAAAGAGTGATGCTTCCGTTTTCATTCATTCATTCCTATACGTGGTTTGAAATGTTTCATGATTCAAATCGGATTGCTAAATTATACTTTCTCAGTCTGTTCGCTAAAAACACCGAATTGAACGCTTGATTCATGCTTTGTTGTGCAGTATAGTGTCACTTGCCAAAAATCAGTGGCGTGCACAGAAATTTAGAGGGGCAGGTGCTCAAGTGAAAAAAAAGGGCACCTTGTGCAGCGCATTTTGGGGCGGGAACCCATTTTGGTGCTTTAGCTATTGAAAAATAGCAGATCTACAAGCTCATAGCGCGCCACCGAGTGGCGCGCTACGAGCTTGTAGGTCTGCTATTTTTTCTTTAATCGAAGAACCACTGACATAGAAACATATAGCTTTAGATTGTGGGGGCCTAAATAATATAGTATAAGTGTTTTTTTATCAAGATTTGATCAATGTCACCATGGTCCTCCACACACAAAAAGAAAACGTTTTTTTTTTTTTTTTTTAGAGCAAAATTGCCAAAAGGGCAGGGGGTGCTCTAGCACCCCCTAGTGTCTATCTGTGCACGCCACTGCCAAAAATAGCGGATTTATACAAGCATCACAATGCGGTGTATACAAGGTGAGCGAGGAGGGCAAAACAGCGGCACACAGAAGTGTGTGGAGAGGGTTTATATTTAACCCATTCTGACCTGAGATCAGATTCATACGAAGGTTTCCGCCGGACACACACTGGGTCTGATGAACCCATTCTGACCTGAGATCAGATTCTAAAAAATGTCAGTCGCTCTTCGATTTTTCAAAAATAGCAGACCTACAAGCTCGTATCGCGCCACTCTGTGGCGCGATATGAGCTTGTAGATCTGCTATTTTTCAATAGCTAAAGCATAACATGATGCCGACACCAAAATGGGTGCCCGGTCACAAAGACTTGATTTGGCCTTCTTGAGATTATGTTTCGTTTCGCGGTATAGCTGTACTGTATATCGTAACCTTTCCCACTTCATAATACTGACCATTTGTTATTACATGTGTTCTTTTTCGCCCTTGTATACATACAGAGCCCCTGAGCAGTGTGTCTTCCTTGGAGGTGCACTTTGACCTCCTCGATTTGACAGAGCTGACCGACATGTCAGACCAGGAACTGGCTGAAGTTTTCGCTGACTCCGATGAGGAGAACCACAACGAATCCCCAGCCAGTAAGCCCTTCTAACACTAACCAAATTCCCTTTGCTGTGTGTGCGCGTGTGTGTGCGTGTGTGTGCGTGTGTGTGCGTGTGTGTGTGTGTGTGTGTGTGTGTGTGTGTGTGTGCGTGTGTGTGTGTGTGTGTGTGTGTGTGCCTCAACAATAAAACAGTGAGCTTAGTACGTGAGTGGTTTTCCCTGAACACACACATCACCCGTACCGAATGTGTCATGGATTTGTATCAGCATGCGCATCTATTGAGCATGCTGAATAATGATGATGATAGGGATGTTAGGGAGCTAGCTAGATCTTCCCTGTTCCTCGATTTGAGGAGACGTAAGGTCCCTTTAGCCAGGGAGCCACAGCCCCACTTCCTTTAGCCAGGGAGCCACAGGACACTCACTCCCCAGGCTTCGGAGTATCATCGGATTGGCCGGATTTGAACGACCTCTGCGTCCAAGCCGGTGTGAGTCCCTGGAGTGAGCGTATAGTCTGACTCTGAGACTGTGGAGGTCTCTGAGGACATAATAACTGACAGTGACCTACAGCGGAAACACACCCACCTGTTGACACCTATTGATGCCCGACACGGACCCTCTGTTGGAACCCTGATGTTCCAACGTCGGCAACAACAACAACACTGGACTGGACTCAAACTCCAGGGGAAACCATGGCTTGCCTTCTTCCCCCATGCTGTTTCCCATTCATTTCTAAGGAACACTGCTCTCAATGAGGACATTATCACCTTTACAGTAAAAGCTTTAGGCTACAGATCCTTCCCACCAAGCTCAACCTATCCCTCTGGTTTCCCCTTCCACCCATGCACCTCATTGCTTGCATAACACCACAGGGCTCGTTACAGAAGCCATGTCACACATTCTGAATGACTGTTATGCCTATAACCCATTCTGACCTGAGATCAGATTCATACAAGGTTTCCGCCGGACACACACTGGTCTGATGAACCCATTCTGACCTGAGATCAGATTCATACAAGGTTTCCGCCGGACACACACTGGTCTGATGAACCCATTCTGACCTGAGATCAGATTCTAAAAATGTCAGTCGCTCTTCGATTTTTCAAAAATAGCAGACCTACAAGCTCGTAGCGCGCCACTCGGTGGCGCGCTATGAGCTTGTAGATCTGCTATTTTTCAATAGCTAAAGCATAACATGATGCCAACACCAAAATGGGTGCCCGTTCAGAATGGGATAAAGGGCTTTACATACAGCAGCACGCCAAGACAGAATAGTTGATCTCACAACAAAGGACATTATCTAAACATTTTGCACTTTGTCTGTGAGAATGTACAAACATTCCTGTGTCAAACCTTCCACGTTTCAACTCTGTGCTGAAAATCCTGAAATGTTTGCACATCTCTCTCTGCTAACACACCAGATGTTTGTTGTTGTGGTCAATGAGGAGAACAGATCAGTTTTTCATCCTTGAAGTGGCCTGACTGCACCTTTGATTCCAGCTTAGAGGAAGCCTTTATGACCAAAGTCATTAAGTATACCAGCCGCTCCTCCTCCACACCATCATGGAGCTAGGCTATCATCGGTGCAATATGCCTGTGTTTATCTTCGGCAGCCTAGGACACGTACACAGTGTGGTTACGCTGTTACTTGTACCCCCGAAGGGTGTGTGTGGGTATTTGTCCTGGGATTTGCTGATTGCACTCTCTGTACAGCACCTTGTAAATATCTGTGTCCTTGTATTGTATCTCTTATGTGGACATAAATAAATGATTAAAATGTGTGTGTGTGTGTGTGTGTGTGTGTGTGTGTGTGTGTGTGTGTGTGTGTGTGTGTGTGTGTGTGTGTGTGTGTGTGTGTGTGTGTGTGTGTGTGTGTGTGTGTGTGTGTGTGTGCGCACGTGTGTGTGCGTGCGTGCGTGCGAGAGAGAGACACACACACACACACACACACACACACACAGAGGAATTGTACTTCCTCATTCACATAATTGTTACTATTTCCATGGCCGTCTACTTTCTACTTCAACCACTTCACTTTCCATATTGAAGTGATTGCTTTGAACTTTTCAAAGCATTAAAGACAATCAGAGACAGTGGCCGTTGAGACGAATAACCATAAGTGCATACTAATGATCCTTAATGTATATAAATCATGGATAAAGTGGTCAGGACAAAAAGGCCTTTTCGGGAAGGCGTCGGAATAAATTGGTCGTTCATCTCAATTGTCATATTGACGTCATCCATTCCACCGGCCATTATAATATCTAAAAAACAGACAGATTTTTCGAGGCACAGTCCTAGGTATGTTCTGTATCCGACTATCCGCCACTGTTTGGTACCTGTTTTAACAAGGTTTGGATAGCTGTCAGGCAGTGTCTTTATTAACCCATTCTGACCTGAGATCAGATTCATACGAGGTTTCCACTGGACACACACTGGTCTGATTAACCCATTCTGACCTGAGATCAGATTCTAAAAATGTCAGTCGTTCTTAGATTTTTCAAAAATAGCAGACCTACAAGCTCGTATCGCGCCACTCGGTGGCGCGATATGAGCTTGTAGATCTGCTATTTTTCAATAGCTAAAGCATAACATGGGTTAAAGTGTTATTGTAAATTGGCATTAGGGAAACCCAGCTCTCATCATGGTATGTTAGAATCAGGTCATTCATTGGCATTGAAGAAATTAGTTGTCTCCACCAGGCCGAAGGCATGGGGAGAGAGTATGTTTTGCACTCCGTCCGTCCGTCCGTGTGTGTGTGTGTGTGTGTGTGTGTGTGTGTGTGTGTGTGTGTGTGTGTGTGTGTGTGTGTGTGTCCGTCCGTCCGTCCGCCCGTCTGTGTACAGCTAATCTCCGGCACCGTTAACCCGGTAGATGCCAAAATGTATTCTGTAGGCCTACATGGCCATATATGGAGCGTGTCTTGAGTGTACAGGGTTTGATGAGGTCAGATCAACATATGGAATGTCAGAACCGGTCCCTTTCGTGACGTGGTGTGACACGACTGACTGACTGACTGACTGACTGACTGACTGACTGACTGACTGACTGACTGACTGACTGACTGACTGACTGACGGGAAATTCGGGTTTTCATAGTAAACGCGGTAGCAGTTTAAAATAAATAAGTGATGTTGGGTAGTTTTTCCCTTTGAAAGTAAATAAACAAGCCACAGAATAACACAAGGTTCAGTTTTCCTGAAACAAAATGGAGGACAATATTGGAAAGGTGATTATTAGGAAAGCCAGACAATAATGTCACACAATATTTACCCTTGTTAATTTACCCTAACCCCTTAGATAGCATTTCTGTTGGCTTAGATAGCATTTGACACAGACTTATAGCATGTTATGTAGACAGCACTATAATTGTATTGTATATAGTCATAGCACGCCATAGTACATATGTATAGCATAGTAGTAAATATGTATAGTTGATATGTATAGTGTATGTATAGTTTCATTATATAGATATTCCACTGTTACTTTCTTAGCTTACGCATGTTTCATGATAAATGCTTTTATGTGATGTATTCCCATGCTTTTGTTCTTGCTTAAACTTTCTTAGCTTACGCATGTTTCATGATAAATGCTTTTATGTGATGTATTCCCATGCTTTTGTTCTTGCTTAAATGTAAGTCGCTCTGGATTAAGAGCGTCTGCTAAATGCCTAAATTGTAAATTGTAATATTGTTGGCTGCTAAGAATGTCACAGAAAAAGTGAAACCAAGACTAGTCACTTAAGTTTGAATGCACTTGTCCGGAAGGATTTATTAGTTGTCCCGGACAACAGGACAATGTCAAGCCCAAGTATGAAAAATATTCATAAATGTCATATTCATAATATCCATAAAACTAAACATTAAAAGATGTGTGCCCCCTTCGAACAGGGTGAGGCGAGTATAGTCCGTACACAACACATTCATCATAGATTTCCCTTGGGGGGGGGGGGTGCAACAACAGATAAATTACCTTTTAATATAATACTTATATAATATCTGGTAAAGTTTATCTGTATAGTATGGACATGGACTGTGAAGTCCAGTAGGCCTCAACACTTTGACACTCCTATTTTTGGTCTGTCATTATATAGGCGAAAATAGCAGCTTCAGAAGCTCGCAATGTGTCAATATCTTTGCACAACACCATTGTATGACCAAGTATAAAATAGGGCATGTGGCTTAAGTGGTTAATCGGACTAGTCTATTATTAAAAATGCATGTGTTTGTGTAAATTTTTTGTGTTGATTCTCGATTAACAAAAAAGTATGGATGGAATAATCACTAATAAAATGATCAATAGTTGAATTTATAATAATTACATGGGGCCCCATAAACCTAAATTCTCCCATGTGTTGTTGCTGTCCAGGGAAAACCTCATGTGCCCAAGAGTTTGCAGATCGACTATTTTTTGCTACTTTAGTGTGACATTGTAGTAAGTAGGGCATTAATGACAGAGAAAAACATAAAAGGTTTAACTCATTCTGACCGGGCACCCATCTTGGTGTTGGCATCATGTTATGCTTTAGCTATTGAAAAATAGCAGATCTACAAGCTCATATCGCGCCACCGAGTGGCGCGATACGAGCTTGTAGGTCTGCTATTTTTTGAAAAATCGAAGAACGACTGACACTTTTAGAATCTGATCTCAGGTCAGAATGGGTTAATCAGACCAGTGTGTGTCCAGTGGAAAACTCGTATGAATCTGATCTCAGGTCAGAATGGGTACATGCCAGAAGCATGACAGTATGACCCGCTTGTCACAGCCTACAATACAATGGCTCGACCACTCGCCCTCCTCCCAATTAGGCATACTTTTTCTGCCATGTTTTATTTATGGCCCTGGATGCCTCATGCAGCACGCTGGGAGGCAAATCTCACCGCTAACACCGTGCCCTTTCTCTCCCCCTGTCAGCCTCCCAGCAGTCACACCATGTGCTTGTGCTCACTGTTTAACCCATTCTGACCTGAGATCAGATTCATACGAGGTTTCCACTGTGGACACACACACTGGTCTGATTAACCCATTCTGACCTGAGATCAGATTCTATAAAAAATGTCAGTCGTTCTTCGATTTTTCAAAAATAGCAGACCTACAAGCTCGTAGCGCGCCACTCGGTGGCGCGCTATGAGCTTGTAGATCTGCTATTTTTCAATAGCTAAAGCATGACATGACGCTATAACACCAAAATGGGTTCCCGTTCAGAATGTTTAATCAAAGGCCTGTTATACTTAAAAAGAAATCACACCCGTGTGAAGTGAGGGGCGCTCTTATGTCGTACGTCATCGTACATCATCTAATTTCGGGCCAATCAGAATTTCCGACCTCACCTTCGTCTTCAGTGTTTGTGTTACGCAATGTGTTTACAAGGGATTTCATGTTTGTGTATATAGGACAACGTTTGTGTTAGCACATAATAAAGATGGCATAAGAGGGTGTGTGTGTGTGTGTTAGGCTGTGCAACAGTGACAAAAAATGCTATTTATTTCCGTGCTCAGATGCACATACTGTACACATACTGTACAACACATACACATACAGTATACGGTTTCTGGTCCACTATACTCAGTTGGCTGCTAACCATTTCCCTTATATTGATTCCCTTTCAAATGTCTTGACTAAGTTGACTATGACCTTTACTACTCCCAGAATGGAGACACGCCTTAAAGGTTTTATGACATTCATTTTCATTTATTTTTATTTTTATTTTTTATTTTAGGTTTTATGACCTCAATTACACCCACAAAACCTGAACTTTGAACATTCAGTGGATTTTCTGTGGTCTGAAGTTTTCTTTGGGGTTTGGAAGCCTTTTGAGCTACAATGAAAACAGGCAAGACAGTGAAAACAGTGACATCTGCTGGCAAATCCCATTGACATATGGGATTTGCAGGGTCTTACATCACAAACAGCAGGAAAACCAGAGCACCTGTTTGAGCCAGAAAACCCCAGATCACAGAAAATCTACTGAATGTTAAAAGTTCATGTTTTTTGGGTGCAATTGAGATTAGAAAACCTAAAAAAAAATAAGAACAATTCCAAAACCTTTTTTTTAATGTCACAATCCCTTTAACCTCTTCACATTATTCTCTGTGAAAATCAGTATGACAGCCCTCGTGTGTGTGTTTCTCTCTCTCTATAATGTGAAGACCTATAAATTAGCCTATAAATTGAGTGCGTCAAGAGCAGTTGGGTATCCCGCATATACACACTCCTGACTGTGACAGCGAGGTGTAAAGGGAGAGAGATATGTCACGGATTGCCAATGAGGACATCAAGAGGATGAATGAAACAGCGTGAGGTGTGTTGAAGAATGACTGAATCTGCTGCTAATTTGATTGTGGAGGTTAATTATTACTCTGTGCTGCTCAGTGGTAGATTGATAACTAACCCCCTGAGCTCCTGCTTGCGTTCCATTAACCCATTTTGGGCGGGCACCCCTTTTGGTGTTTTAAACATTATGTTATAATTTAGCTATTGAAAAATAGCAGATCTACAAGCTCATAGCGCGCCACCGAGTGGCGCGCTACGAGCTTGTAGGTCTGCTATTTATGAAAAATCGTGAAAATGTGCCTAAAATTTGGAATATATTTTTTCAGAACAAACGTTTTTAACTCAAATCTTTGCTTCTGGGGGGTCCCTGGAACAACATACTTTCAGATGGGGGTCGGTGGCCAATTACATATCATTTTTGGGGTCCTTGACATGAAATATTGAGTGATATAGGCCTAGAAACATAGGTATTTCAGAAAACTGTCAGGATTTAGAAGACATTTTTTTCAGGTCAGAATGTCAGCTACGGTTTACTGTATAGGTCAGCTATTCTGTAACATAGTACCGTTTTAGTGACCCAGGCTATAAAATCCCACAAGTTTAATAACAAAACCTTTCTTTAGTACTCTAATTCAACCTTGAGAGGTGATTATGAGGCTGAGCCTGTTATTGTCTCCACCAGGCCGAAGGCATGGGGAGAGTCAGTGGCGTGCACAGATAGACACTAGGGGGTGCTAGAGCACCCCCTGTCCTTTTGTCAATTTTGCTCTTAAAAAAAAAAAAAAAAAGATTATTAATTTTTTTCCTTAATTTGTAGTGTGTGGACCATGCAGTGACATTGATCAAATCTTGATAAAAAAACGCTTCTACTATATTATTTAGGCCCCCCACAATCTAAAGTGTTGTTTCTATGTCAGTGGTTCTTCGATTAAAGAAAAATAGCAGACCTACAAGCTCGTAGCGCGCCACTCGGTGGCGCGCTATGAGCTTGTAGATCTGCTATTTTTCAATAGCTAAAGCACCAAAATGGGTTCCAGCCCGAAAATGCGCTGCACAAGGTGCCCTTTTATTTTTTCACTTGAGCACCTGCCCCTCTAAATGTCTGTGCACGCCACTGGGGAGAGTATGTTTTGCACTCTGTGGGAGAGTATGTTTTGCACTCTGTGGGAGAGTATGTTTTGCACTCTGTGGGAGAGAGTATGTTTTGCACTCTGTGGGAGAGTGTGTTTTGCACTCTGTGGGAGAGTATGTTTTGCACTCTGTGGGAGAGTATGTTTTGCACTCTGTGGGAGAGTATGTTTTGCACTCTGTGGGAGAGTGTGTTTTGCACTCTGTGGGAGAGTATGTTTTGCACTCTGTGGGAGAGTGTGTTTTGCACTCTGTGGGAGAGTGTGTTTTGCACTCTGTGGGAGAGTATGTTTTGCACTCTGTGGGAGAGTATGTTTTGCACTCTGTGGGAGAGTATGTTTTGCACTCTGTGGGAGAGTATGTTTTGCACTCTGTGGGAGAGTATGTTTTGCACTCTGTGGGAGAGTATGTTTTGCACTCTGTGGGAGAGTATGTTTTGCACTCTGTGGGAGAGTATGTTTTGCACTCTGTGGGAGAGTATGTTTTGCACTCTGTGGGAGAGTATGTTTTGCACTCTGTAGGAGAGTATGTTTTGCACTCTGTGGGGAGAGTATGTTTTGCACTCTGTGGGAGAGTATGTTTTGCACTCTGTGGGAGAGTATGTTTTGCACTCTGTAGGAGAGTATGTTTTGCACTCTGTGGGAGAGTATGTTTTGCACTCTGTAGGAGAGTATGTTTTGCACTCTGTGGGAGAGTATGTTTTGCACTCTGTGGGGAGAGTATGTTTTGCACTCTGTGGGAGAGTATGTTTTGCACTCTGTGGGAGAGAGTATGTTTTGCACTCTGTGGGAGAGAGTATGTTTTGCACTCTGTGGGAGAGAGTATGTTTTGCACTCTGTGGGAGAGAGTATGTTTTGCACTCTGTGGGAGAGTATGTTTTGCACTCTGTGGGAGAGAGTATGTTTTGCACTCTGTGGGAGAGTATGTTTTGCACTCTGTGGGAGAGAGTATGTTTTGCACTCTGTGGGAGAGTATGTTTTACACTCTGTGGGAGAGAGTATGTTTTGCACTCTGTGGGAGAGTATGTTTTGCACTCTGTGGGAGAGAGTATGTTTTGCACTCTGTGGGAGAGTATGTTTTACACTCTGTGGGAGAGAGTATGTTTTGCACTCTGTGGGAGAGTATGTTTTACACTCTGTGGGAGAGAGTATGTTTTGCACTCTGTGGGAGAGTATGTTTTACACTCTGTGGGAGAGAGTATGTTTTGCACTCTGTGGGAGAGTATGTTTTGCACTCTGTGGGAGAGTATGTTTTGCACTCTGTGGGAGAGTATGTTTTTTGCACGCTTTTTGTTCAAAGCATTTGAACAAAAAGCTTTACATGAAATGACATTTTTCACGCTTTCCTACTAGGAATAAATCCCACCCTTTTCACATTGGCCTGTTATAGCGCCACCAACAGGTGGATTTTTTTGCAAAACACATTTTTGGAACAAAATGCCTCAAATCATCTAATTTCCATCAAAGACAATGGTGGAGAGTGGAGACCTGCGCGCCCCCCCCCCCCCCCCCCCCCCGAGGGGCTATAGTCTATAGTCACTTGTATAGTAGGTCTGTCTCGATTAGGACATTTGTGTTGGGGATTTATTGCCATTAATTATTTCATTGTTTTTGGCTAAGAACAATGCACAGGGCTTAAATACACAAAGTATATTACTGAAATATACAAAGAAATGACAAGAAATATTTGCTCAGCTAAATAATTGCGATCTAGCGATTGTTGTCTCCACCAGGCCGAAGGCATGTGGGGAGAGTATGTTTTGCACTCCGTCCGTCCGTGTGTGTGTCCGTGTGTCCGTCCGTCCGTCCGTCCGTGTCCCCGTGAGCAGCTAATCTCGGCCACCGTTAACCCGGTCGATGCCAAATTTTGCACACACACTCCCTGGATGCCAACGATGAACCTCTGCCCCAAACTTTCCAGAACGGCCTGTTATAGCGCCACCAGGAGGCCGCTTTGTGCAAAACAAGTTTTTGCACAGTACACCTACAAATTTTGTCCAAACATCACGCAAATTGGTACACAGTCTCTCTAGAGCCATTCAACGAAACGGGTCTTTCAGATTTATCAGACTCCATCCTGATTGGTTAAGATTGGCTTCCAAAGTTCACAGGAGTGCTCAGTTTCAAACAAAATGCTGCAAATCATGAACACATCGCGTGATTTCCGTGAAATTGTGCACCCACATTCCCATTAGGCCGAGGACGAAATGCCACATGAACAATTTCAACTCAGCCTCAAGGTGGCGCTATAACTGGCCGAAAAGTGTTTTTACCTCTAACTGCACGGATCTGTGGATAACTTTGTATGCCAACTCCCTAGAGGCCAAGGAAAAACCTTTGTCTGGAATTTTTCACATCTGCTCTTTATACCGCCACGCGCCACCAGGAGGCCCACATATGTAAAACACATTTTCTATTATTACTCCTTCAGATTTTATCCAAATTTCACGCAAATCGGTACACATGATCTCCATAGTCATGTGATCAAGACAGGTTTTTTTTTAATTTCTCATATTCCATCCTGGTTGGCCACGATTGGCTCCTACACTTTTCAGGAGTAGCCCGCTTTGTACAAATCGCCACAACTTCTCAACGCAGCGTCCGATTGCGATGAAACTGTGCACGCATATTCCCACTAAGCCGAGGACGACATGCCACCATTTTTTCATCCAAATCAGCCTCACGGTGGCGCTATAACAGGCCAATTCCTGTTTTTAGCTATAACTGCATCGATCTGTATACAACTTATGTATGCACACATGGAACAACATTGTACCTGCATCCCTCCAACACGAACCTCCGGCCCAAATCTTCCTCAACAGCCTGTTATAGCGCCACCATGAGGCCACAACCTGACCTGCCCTGGTGGAGACCTGTGCCGATTGGCACTTTATCTAGTTCTAATTGTGACTGGCCTGCACTACAGATTGAAGGGACTTGGGGTAAGTTCAGGTCTTCTGAATATATTCAGTTGTACTCTCCCCTCTCTCAATCAAGGATGTTTGTGTGCATTTATAGATGGTTGGGGTTTATAGTGCTAGGTTTGTTTCTGCACTCTGCCTAAATTGCACTACAGATTTTATTTCCCTTGTCAAGAGAAGTGCCCACTAAGGGCTCTATAAAAGATGTGATGGCTCAGGGGATTCATTACCTTTCAGGTTAAAGTAGAAATGTCTGTTTGGTGTTTAACTTTGCATAAAGTACAAAGTTTCCTTTAATACCTTTGAGGCTGAGGGGAAACTTTGTATTATTGGGTAATGGGGAGAACATCATCCTGTGTGAATTAGAACATAAGGCACCGTCTGACTTCAATGATGTTACGCCCAAGTCTAGGGGAAACTATAGGCATACGAATCGCACGCACGCACGCAGGCACGCACGCACGCACACACACACACACACACACACACACACACACACTCACACACTCACACTCACACTCACACACACACACACACACACACACCTCCAGCTGTCTGTAAGTGTCAGAAGGTTTTGGCAGTGTGTTAACAGAAACTGCTACATTTACTGGAAAAAGCACAAAAGCACAAGCAAAAAGCTCAATTACTATCTGCTAGTGCAGGCAGTTTAATGAAAATGCCTGAAGATATTACCTGCTGCCTTTGGATAATTGACAACCTACACAGTATGTTGGTTCCCTTAATTCTGCCAAGCCAAGACAGCTAGGGTCCAAATGCACCTGTTCCCTTGTTTTCACCCAGTCCATCTGTTTGTTTGTTTGTCTGTTTGTCTGTTCAAAAAATAACTTGAGAACGGATGGATGGATATTCATAAAACTGATCAGTATAGACTTCCCTGAAAGAGACCATTCTCTGTTGGGTAACAAAGAAAAGGTCAAAGGTCGCGGTCATGATCAAGGTCATGGTTAAAATTGAGAGCAGACGGATAGATGGATGAACATTAAGCTGCCACAAAGATATTCACTTTTTAGATATATAATAGATAAAAAAAGATAAAAGGACAAGAACAATGACAATGACATCACTCATACCTCACGTGGAAATGGCCCTTGTTAACAATTGTATAATGGAGGAGGTATGCACTCTGTCTAGCTTTGTTTACAACGTACAATCGTACATCACAGTCTCTCGTCACACAGAGACACAATGTTTAAGGTAAACTCAATTCAACTTGCACAATCTGGTGAATAACCATGATTTCCATTGCATATACTGAAAAATACTGCAATATGCAGGAACCCCCCTTTCAGACCACATTTTCTGCTTTAGTTTACCTAGTCTACTCCTTCAACTTATCTGCCTTATTAACCTTTTAAATACCCCAGCCCTCCCTTATAAGCCCTTCAACAGAACCCCCCCCCCACTGTCACTGTTTGTCTCCACCAGGCCGAAGGCATGGGGGGAGAGTATGTTTTGCACTCCGTCCGTCCGTGTGTCCGTCCGTCCGTGTGTCCGTCCGTGAACCCGGTCGATGCCACATTTTGCACACACACTCCCTGGATGCCAACGATGACCCTCTGCCCCAAACTTTCCAGAACGGCCTGTTATAGCGCCACCAGGAGGCCGCTTTGTGCAAAACAAGTTTTTGCACAGTACACCTACAGATTTTTTCCAAACATCACGCAAATTGGTACACAGTCTCTCTAGAGCCATTCAACCAAACCGGTCTTTCAGATTTCTCAGACTCCATCCTGATTGGTTAAGATTGGCTTCCAAAGTTCACAGGAGTGCTCAGTTTCAAACAAAATGCTGCAAATCATGAACACATCGCGTGATTTCCGTGAAATTGTGCACCCACATTCCCACTAGGCCGAGGACGAAATGCCACATGAACAATTTCAATTCAGCCTCAAGGTGGCGCTATAACTGTGATAAAAGTGTTTTTACCTCTAACTGCGGATCTGTGGATAACTTTGTAAGGAAAAACCTTTGCCTGGAATTTTTCACATCTGCTCTTTATAGCGCCACCAGGAGGCCGACATATGTAAAACACATTTTCTATTATTACTCCTTCAGATTTTATCCAAATTTCACGCAAATCGGTACACATGATCTCCATAGTCATGTGATCAAGACAGGTTTGTTTGATTTATCATATTCCATCCTGATTGGCCACGATTGGCTCCTACAGTTTTCAGGAGTAGCCCGCTTTGTACAAATCGCCACACCTCCTCAACGCAGCGTCCGATTGCGATGAAACTGTGAACGCATATTCCCACTAGGCTGAGGAAGAAATCCTGGTGGAGACCTGTGTCCTGCAAAAAAGAAAAACGCCTAACCCTGCAAGACCCAGTGATGCTTTTGGTCAACATTTCTTTTCCAATTAATTACTTAATTATTATTATTTTTCTGTTCTTTTTTTCACCTAAACATCATCATTGAGGGTATAGCTACTGGGGACTTGATCACCCCCCGGCTGGGTCGCCTGAGTGAGGGGTATGATGTCGGTAGACACCGAAACCCTGTTGACCTCAGGATACGTCACTGAGGATCAGTGGCGTGCACAGATAGACACTAGGGGGTGCTAGAGCACCCTCTGCCCTTTTGGCAATTTTGCTCTTAATTTCTTTTTTTAAAGATTTTTTTTTTTTTTTTTTTTTTTTAGTATGTGGACCATGGTGACATTGATCAAATCTTGATAAAAAAACGCTTCTACTATATTATTTAGGCCCCCACAATCTAAAGCTATGTTTCTATGTCAGTGGTTCTTCGATAAAACAAAAAATAGCAGACCTACAAGCTCGTAGCGCGCCACTCGGTGGCGCGCTATGAGCTTGTAGATCTGCTATTTTTCAATATAGCTAAAGCACCAAAATGGGTTCCCGCCCCAAAATGTGCTGCACAAGGTGCCCTTTTTTTCACTTGAGCACCTGCCCCACTAAATGTCTGTGCACGCCACTGCTGAGGATACGTCCCAGTTTCATCCATGCAATGTCTTTTTTAGTTAGTCTTCCATCAACACCCACATTCCCAGAGCTATAAGCTGAATAAATAACCTGCAGTGCTTTCAACAGGTGGAGAATTGACTTCCGCAATTTCAACGCCATTTGTCATCCACCTTCTGTTATTATATCGCAGTTTTATTCATACTCTGTTTGAACTTGAAGCACATTTTTTCATTATATCTGGCTGCTGTATTTCTCTCATAACCCATTCTGACCGGGCACCCATTTTGGTGTCAGCATCATGTTATGCTTTAGCTATTTAAAAATAGCAGATCTACAAGCTCGTATCGCGCCACCGAGTGGCGCGATACGAGCTTGTAGGTCTGCTATTTTTGAAAAATCTAAGAACGACTGACATTTTTTAGAATCTGATCTCAGGTCAGAATGGGTTCATCAGACCAGTGTGTGTCCGGCGGAAACCTCGTATGAATCTGATCTCAGGTCAGAATGCGATAATAGACTACTTCAAACAGTAGATTTTCCGTTCCCTTTGGACCCCCTCCAGCATTCTCTGTCTCAGCCTATAAGCCTCAGGGAGGAGAGGAGTATAAGATAAAGATACAGAATAACATGCCAGATACAATAGGTATCAGGACAGCTAAATAGATGACTTTGGAGGATTCTAGATTAGTGGTTCCCAAAGTGGGGTCCGGGGGACCCCAGCTAAATGATAGTTTGGAACCAAAATGGACCCTTATGGGTCTGTAACTCAGAGAGTGTACAAATGGAACCTATACACTCTCAGAGTTTGTACACTCTCAGACAACATTTGTACACTCTCAGAGATAGAAATATGCCATTAAATGGAGGTCGGTAGACTAATAAATGTCCCCGTTGTGTTACATGTGGAAATGTCCCTGTTGTGTTAAGTATGGAAATGTCCCTGTTGTGTTACGTATGGAAATGTCCCTGTTGTGTTACGTATGGAAATGTCCCTGTTGTGTTACGTGTGGAAATGTCCCTGTTGTGTTACATGTGGAAATGTCCCTGTTGTGTTAAGTATGGAAATGTCCCTGTTGTGTTACGTATGGAAATGTCCCTGTTGTGTTACATGTGGAAATGTCCCTGTTGTGTTAAGTATGGAAATGTCCCTGTTGTGTTAAGTATGGAAATGTCCCCGTTGTGTTACGTGTGGAAATGTCCCCGTTGTGTTACGTATGGAAATGTCCCCGTTGTGTTACGTGTGGAAATGTCCCTGTTGTGTTACGTGTGGAAATGTCCCCGTTGTGTTACGTATGGAAATGTCCCCGTTGTGTTACGTGTGGAAATGTCCCCGTTGTGTTACGTGTGGAAATGTCCCCGTTGTGTTACGTGTGGAAATGTCCCTGTTGTGTTACGTGTGGAAATGTCCCTGTTGTGTTACGTGTGGAAATGTCCCTGTTGTGTTACGTGTGGAAATGTCCCTGTTGTGTTACGTATGGAAATGTCCCTGTTGTGTTACGTGTGGAAATGTCCCTGTTGTGTTACGTGTGGAAATGTCCCCCGTTGTGTTACGTGTGGAAATGTCCCCGTTGTGTTACGTGTGGAAATGTCCCAGTTGTGTTACGTGTGGAAATGTCCCTGTTGTGTTACGTGTGGAAATGTCCCCCGTTGTGTTACGTGTGGAAATGTCCCTGTTGTGTTACGTGTGGAAATGTCCCCGTTGTGTTACGTGTGGAAATGTCCCTGTTGTGTTACGTGTGGAAATGTCCCTGTTGTGTTATGTGTGGAAATGTCCCCGTTGTGTTACGTGTGGAAATGTCCCCGTTGTGTTACGTGTGGAAATGTCCCTGTTGTGTTACGTGTGGAAATGTCCCTGTTGTGTTACGTGTGGAAATGTCCCTGTTGTGTTACGTATGGAAATGTCCCCGTTGTGTTACGTATGGAAATGTCCCCGTTGTGTTACGTGTGGAAATGTCCCCGTTGTGTTACGTGTGGAAATGTCCCCGTTGTGTTACGTATGGAAATGTCCCCGTTGTTGTGTTGCGTGTGGAAATGTCCCCGTTGTTGTGTTACGTGTGGAAATGTCCCCGTTGTGATTTCACAGCAGGAACAAAGGGTAATAACTGTGACATTTCAACATGGCAGCTTTTTTCATCACACGTAGATGAAAGTCTTTCACAAAGGCAATGCCACAAAGAAGGTGAATTTGTGGCATGCACCGTGTGGAGTACAACATGATTGCTTTAAGGTTCAGAATACATGGAAAAGAAACGTGGATTGTTAACCTAAGTCTGTGTGCGTGCGTGTCCCGAAAAACACATCGCTGAATTTAACAACGCACACTCTGTGGACCGACCATTTTGCACAGAAAACGACAAGCTCAAGGCCATGAGCTTCTAGGTCGGCTGAGATGGGTGGCCACAGTCATCTGAGATGGGTGTCCCAGCCATCTGATATGGGTGTCCCAGCCATCTGAGATGGGTGGCCGCACAGCCATCTGAGATGGGTGGCCACAGCCATCTGCATTATGTCATGCTTTAGCTGTTGAAAAATAGCAGATCTGCATAGCTCATAGCTCATAACTTGTAGGTCTGCTACTTTCGAAAATCGTGAAAATGTGGCGCAAATCTTTGAATATATTTTCTTTCAGAGCGAAAGAAAATCCTCACGATCCATCAGGTGGAGAACCAGTGGACTGTGTGTAAGGGGGGAGGGGGGGGGGGGGTAGAGCTAGAGAGGTTATCTGAAGGGTGAGGAGGAGTTGGTGGGGGGGGGGGGGGGGGGGGGGGGGAAGCGATGACAGCGCAGCAGGAAGGGAGGAGGGAGCAGGAACGGGTGAGGGAGTTCATTCTTAAGAGTAGGTTCCTGAATAATTCACCTGTCCCTCCATGCCGGATACAAGACAAGGTCTTTGTGATGTGTCCCTCCTGCATGCTGGATGTCTTTTTGATCCGTCTGTGACCTGCATGTATTTTTATTTTTTCGTAAAAAAAGGAATGCCCTACTACTTGATCATATACTTCAGCATCACACAAAAGTATAAAAAAAAATAGCAGATCGACGACAAGCTCAAAATGCGGCACGGAGAATTTGAAACGACAGTTTTATTGGACATAATGGTTTCTATACCCGACAGAGACGATCGATATTCAACACAAACATACAGTATATCGTCTCTTTTAACCCATTCTGACCTGGGATCAGATTCTAGAAATGTCAGTCGCTCTTCGATCTTTCAAAAATGGCAGACCTACAAGCTCGTATCGCGCCACTCGGTGGCGCGATATGAGCTTGTAGATCTGCTATTTTTAAATAGCTAAAGCACGACATGATGCTAATACCAAAATGGGTTAAATCTCTCATGCTCTCCCTTCTTGGGTCTAAAATGGGTTCAATCTCTCATTCTCTCCCTTCTTGCGATGCCTTAGAGTTCATTTCTCTGCTCTCTGTCCCCCTCTTTATGCATTCAGAACAGCAGGCCAGCAGAAATATATACACCCTGAAACAGTCATTCAACATTGAAATCTTTATTAGAACACAAGCCGTTTCAGTATATCTCTGTATGTCCATATATGGGCACGTGACGGCGCTATAGCACTATTTGCGTCGGGCATATCCTTATCCATACGTGCATTGTGCCACATTATCTTCCTGACAGACGTAGACAGGGTTGTCACCAGTGTTTTTTTGGCAGCATAGTTTTAGTCATAGTCTGTCTCTTGAATAGTTTTAGTTTTAGTCACATTTTAGTCACGTGGAACGTCTTCGTGTTACTCTAGTTTTAGTCGACTAAATATCATAACAAAATGTATTTTTGCGGGCCTTGATGCCGTCGTAATGGCTGTATTTTTCACTCGCTGAAAATAGCCGATCTACAAGCTCACAACGCGTCGCGCTGCGCATAGCTATTTTACAGTCTATATGGTCTCTGGTATAGCAGCTGCTAACATTTGTATTAGCTAAAGAGAACACATTCATTATTCTTCCCGATTGGCGCTGCATGCGACACGTTCTGAACTTGTGAGCTTGTAGATCGGCTATTTTCAGCATGCAACCAAATGTAAAATGACTCTGATGTCTGCTCTCTTGTCCACTTGACTAGTCCCTTCCTAACATTTAGTCTTAGTTTTAGTCATCATAGCTTCGTTTCCATTTAGTTTTCGTCAGTGGAAAAAGGTAGTCGACGAACATTTTTCGCCTTAGTTTTCTAGTCTACGAAATCAAACACTGGTTGTCAGCCTGGCCATTGCAGTCACAACACAGTCCACATGGACATATATCTACCAGACAGACAAGATACACAAACCACAACTTCAACATGGAACATAATATACTGCAACCAGTGATCCATCAAGCAGTATTTTCCACTGACAGTGATCAAGTGGCTGCACTTTGTGCACTCGGATCGTGTTTGAGTCCTTGGGGTTTATTCACTCTATAGCTCCAACAATACCGTAACCTTGACCTTGAGAAATCCCCCCGGGTACGGTTGTCATCAATGTTAACCCATTCTGACCTGAGATCAGATTCATACGAGGTTTCCGCCGG
This sequence comes from Protomyctophum parallelum, assembly GCF_964188405.1. Taxonomy (NCBI): domain Eukaryota; kingdom Metazoa; phylum Chordata; class Actinopteri; order Myctophiformes; family Myctophidae; genus Protomyctophum; species Protomyctophum parallelum. The sequence continues at coordinate 59,631,176 of NC_139699.1, forward strand.
ACACACACTGGTCTGATGAACCCATTCTGACCTGAGATCAGATTCTAAAAATGTCAGTCGTTCTTCGATTTTTCAAAAAATAGCAGACCTACAAGCTCGTATCGCGCCACTCGGTGGCGCGATATGAGCTTGTAGATCTGCTATTTTTCAATAGCTAAAGCATAACATGATGCCGACACCAAAATGGGTTAAGGTATATTATGTTGAGCTTTGGACCGTTTCATTGAAATGATCTAGACATAATATGTTTGACTGAGGGCAATGTGCAACAGATGTTTGTAATAGGGACTGTGGGTATTTAACTTGTTGCTCTAAACATTATTACAGCATTAAATACAAATCCTTCTATACCCGGAGCAATATTTTGTGTTCGGTTTATCTCTATTTAATTCTGACGACTATTACGCAGGGAATGGCCAATAAGTTGGGTGGTTCTCTGCTTTAATTAAAACCCATTCTGGGCTGGAACCCCATTTGGTGTTTTAAGCATTATGTTATATACTTTAGCTATTGAAAAATAGCAGATCTACAAGCTCATAGCGCGGCACTTGAGCTTGTAGATCTGCTATTTTTGAAAAATAGCCTCGACGACCTTGTAGGCTCATGCAAATGCTAAAATATGTAATGTGGATAGCATGTTAATGTAGACAGATGCCAGGACATTATTGATCTGCCATTCTAGAGCATTCTATCCATAGTGTTCATTGTCTCAATGTACAGATATCCTATACTGTTAGACAGATGATATAGGTTCTTATAATTTACTTATTATCCGAGATAACTATATTCTATACATTTCATGCATTAAGTTGTTCTTGCTTATTGTAAGTCGCTCTGGATAAGAGCGCCTGCTAAACGCCCTCAATTGTAATTGTAAATGGTAAATTGTAAACGAAGGCTATAGCAAAGGACGTTATTGTCATTATATTCTATTTGACATAATCTACACAGACATCCATGTATGTAGTACTGTATTGCACACATACTGTACACACACACACACACACACACACACACACACACACACACACACACACACACACACACACACACAGACATGCACCACCATCAGCTAAATGACACACGGTAGCCTTTACAGAGTGTAGTCACTCACTGTAGCAGGGACGTGCAGAGTGGCAGAGGGGCAGGGGCTGAAATTCCATTAAGAGGGCACTTTTT
>NC_139699.1:59637354-59769854 GCF_964188405.1 Protomyctophum parallelum
GAAAAATCACACTTGTGTGAAGTGAGGGGCGCTCATCATCATACATCACATTCCGTGCTCAGCCAATTAGCGGAGCACATTCCGTGCTCAAACGGACAGACAGACACGTAGTCATACACAAAGCTGTGCATAGAAAAAAATATAGTATTCCCAAATGTTCCTCTGCGGTGGAAAGCCTGGTGACACGAGGTTATTTCAAATCAGTGTTGATTTTGGCAGCACATTTCTATTGTAGTCTTTTGAATGGCTTTAATTTAGTTTTAGTCACATTTTAGTCACCCGGAATGTTTTAATGTTAGTCTAGTTTTAGTCGATTAAATGTCATCAGATTTTACATTTTAGTCGACTAAATCAACCTTAGATTTAGTCGACTAAAATGTATTTTGGTGGGCCTTGATGCCATCGAAAGGCCTAATTTTACACATGTAGATCAGCTATTTTCAGCATGCAAGCAAGTGTAAAATGAATTATCTCTTGTCCACTAGTCCCTTCCTAACATTTTAGTCCAGTTTTTATCTGTTGACGAAATTGTATATTTAGTCTTAGTTTTAGTCATCATAGCTTAGTTTTAATTTAGTTTTTGTCAGTGAAAAAAGGTAGTCGACGAACATTTTCCGTCTTAGTTTTAGTCGACGACTTTCAGTCGTTTTAGTCGTGACCACCCCTCCGGTGGTGAGGTGGCCACCAGAATAGGGTTCATGTGTCTAGGCTTATCACAATTATAAAAACACTGATCAAATTGGGACACAGAATGTTTGTTTTATTGTTAAAAAGCTGCTGAATAATGTTTGTCGTCCCTCCCCCCCACACACACATCTCAAAGCACACACAAGCCGTAAAGCTGACCTGAACTTCCATGTGCTCCAAGGGAGCTGTCTGCCGGGGGCTCTTCCGGGTTTGTAGACAGCTGGTGGATGGAAATGAAGCTCCGCCCATGCGGCGGTGTCGGCCAGATTCCCAGGAAAAGCTTGCCCCATGCGGCATTCTGCCTAAAAACCCGGAAGAGACACCGGCAGACAGCTCTTTGGAAGTTCAGGTGTGCCCAGGCGGACACAGAGAGAGACAATCACTGAATTGTGAATAATTACAACAAGTTAGTGAAAACCCACAACGTACTGTATGTGGTGAATATCGACACAGTGTGGCGTAAGGATCACGGTAGTGATACTACTACCCATTCTGACCTGAGATCAGATTCATACGAGGTTTTCCACTGGACACACACTGGGTCTGATTAACCCATTCTGACCCGAGATCAGATTCTAAAAATGTCAGTCGTCCTTCGATTTTTTCAAAAATGGCAGACCTACAAGCTCGTATCGCGCCACTCGGTGGCGCGATATGAGCTTGTAGATCTGCTATTTTTCAGTAGATAAAGCATAACATGATGCTAACACCAAAATGGGTGCCCGTTCAGAATGGGTGTGGCATCAACAAAGTAACATAAAACACGTAACAATAACTTGGTCTACTCCAACTCGACGGACCCTGCATTACTATATACAGCACCCGTGGAGCTACGAGTATATGAAACGGTATCATGTCAATGGTTTTTTACAGTAATATAGCTAATGGCTAATGTTGCTATAAGATAACTCTTTATTGACCCTCAGAGGGAGATTGGTGTGTGTCATGGCCGGTAGCAACGGTGGTGAGAATGAAACAGCAAAGAGGCAGGTAGGAACATTTCATCGCTGGAAGAAACTGCAGTAACTCAACGTTAATAGTATTCGTAGTAGATAACAGCAGCACCATTTGAAATGTGCACCCTATGGCCAGAAACATAATGAAAGTCTGTGCTTTTTGACTGGATTGCTGAATTCCTACAATGCCCATAATGCTTCAGTACACTACCCCTCCTTGTGGAGAGGGATGAGGCTGCATGGAGGTGTGACTTTGTAGTCCAGGAAGGAACGTAGACCGTGTTCATGACCTCATGAACATGGCTTCAAAACTAAACTATCCAATAAACCATATTACACACAAAGTACAAACCCCAAGAAAGTGTTCCTTGTGTCCTAAACATCATTCAAATAAGCTCTGCTTGCAAAAGGGGTGAAGTGGCCCTTTAAGAATACAAAACTAATAGAAAACAGAGTTGTTGGTCCTAGACCTTAGACATCTGCACTGGATCTCTGAATGAGTGATTGTGTGAACAACAATGAATATAAATGCACAGTGGATATATGAATGAATAATATTGTATCAAGTACAGTCTATCAGCAACGGCCAACGGGTATATACAATATGTATGTTTATTAACAGTCACATTTCTGGTCAAAAAAAAAAAACTAGTTTGTTTTGATAAGAACATGATCATAGAATAATGACTCACAGTAAAAGCCTGTTTTTGAGGAATAACTGTACTTCTGGTGAGGTATAATATGTAACATGATGGAAATCTCACGAGCTTTGATTCTTATTCAGTACCTCACCTCTAATGTAGGATCATGGGCTGAGAACCCCCTCGTACTTTGAAACACACTTTAACCCATTCTGACCTGAGATCAGATTCATACGAGGTTTCCGCCGGACACACACTGGTCTGATTAAACCCATTCTGACCTGAGATCAGATTCTAAAAAATGTCAGTCGTTCTTCGATTTTTCAAAAAATAGCAGACCTACAAGCTCGTATCGCGCCACTCGGTGGCGCGATATGAGCTTGTAGGTCTGCTATTTTTCAATAGCTAAAGCACGACACGATGCCGACACCAAAATGGGTGCCCGTTCAGAATGGGTTAAGCTTAAACAAGTGAGTTTACAGATATTAACATCATCTGCAAACAAACATTTCAAGTAGATATTTCATGCCCCCCCGATATGTTTTTAACATTTCACTTGAAATAACGTGTTCATCATAAGTTGATACAATGTATTTACAGTACATCCAGTGCGAGTGTCATTGTGTTATACTGTAGGTGTGCCCTTATGGAGGAACAGTGCATCAAGGCACCTCCAGTGAACGTTATGCTGTAGCGCAGCTGCCTTTCACAGAAACAGGAACTTTCAGGCTTTTAATTACTTCAAATTGCCCTCCAGCCAAACCTAGGGAGTCCATTTCTGGCATTCCCACTGGAACATAATTGGCTACGATGAAGAATTGCACATTGTATAATTGAGGTCATTTCAGACTACAGTGCACATTATATCACCGCCCTGATGTCCTGCTTCTCTTCGTGAGATATCGATGAGGTTCAGGTCGTGTCAGCTTTATGAAAGCATAAACCTGACACGACTCACGAGCCCCCACAGTCTGAGCCGGAATGGCCTTTGACGTCTTTAACATGTTGGGTCCAGTGGTCGCAGTGCATCTACAGGTAAAGGGCCCCCTTCCCTTGTCGCTTCTCCGGGTGTTTCCTCTCCCCTCTGTCCTCGTTCCAGTCTTTCAGCCCCTCGGGTAAGGCCTCCACGTCTCCTATTTCAATAAAGTCCTCATACGTGGACTTCTCTTCGAAGGGACGAGGCCCGAGCAGAACCAGCAGGTCTCCCTTGTCTAAAACCTCCTTCTCTAGTAGACACTTTCCGACCTGCAACAGCAGAGGTGAAAATGATGAATAAAAAACGTATACGAGTGAATAAAATGTTATTTTCAACTATATGTATGTTACTTTTAATGCACATGTAGATTTTCTTTATTTTGTACCAGTTTTTTCTCCCCAATTTAGTCCTTCCTCCCCACACACACTTCTCTGTGTTGTATCCCACTAATTCACCTCCGTCCTACAGCCTGTAGGAATACGTGCGGTGACAAATATCACCCTCCCATCTTGTCCTCGCTCCCCCGAACATGGGCCAATTGTGTTCATAATATATAGAACTACAGATGCTGGAAACGTAGGATTTCAAACCGCTGGACTCTGCGTGGTGGGCAAATACTTTTTTTATAGAGTACATGTATATATTTAATTATATATCATTTAATTGTTTTGTCCCATTTTCCCTTTTCCTCTCATCCTTATAGGGCCCTATCTTGAGCCACCCCTCACCCCTAAACGTATTTGCCCTTTTTTTTTTTTTTTTTTTACTATTTTCAAAACCATTTTAAAATAGTTCAACTATAACTATAAGTTTAGGGATAAGGGGTAAGGGTTCTTCTGTCTTTATGCCAATCCCCATTTATTTTCCCTCATGTGCATTTCCGTTCCGTGTCACTGAGTGCTGCTGACCCCTGGCTGTATCTTAAAGGACCACTTCACCACTTTTCAACCTATCTTCATATAATAGGTCCTCACTAATAATCATGAAAAAATGGTGACATTTTTTTCTACTCGGTCTGTGTCTCATAGGAGGGCTGTGGGAGGTTCAGAAACCGTCTTCCAGTGACATCATCGATGGGGAATACAAGCCAATAGAAACTGCAGGCTTTCTAGTCCTGAAAAGTTGCAATGCGAAAATGGAAGCCATCGTTCTCACGATAATGAAAATCTAAACATTTTTGTAAAAAAATCTTGTTTAAAAAAAAATCTGCCTAATGATGATGTCACTGGAAGACGGTTTCTAAACTGCCCACAGCCCTCCTATGAGACACAGACTGAGTAGAAAAAGAATCGTGCCATTTTTTCATGATTATTAGTGAGGACCTATTATATGAAGATACATTGAAAAGTGGTGAAGTGGTCCTTTAATCCTGTGAAGTTGCCATGCCGCCGTGTCTTTTCACCTGACATACAGTGATGTAATACAGTATAGTATGTATAGTTTACATGGATACTCCACTGTTACGTTCTTAGTTTATACATGATTCATGATAACTACTTTTTGTGATGTATATGCCATGCTTTTGTTATTGCTTAATGTAAATCGCCCTGGATTAAGAGCGTCTGCTTTCACGAGGACGACGTGACATATCGGCAGGAACACGCTCTAACCTCTCAGTTTCGCTCCCTATAGCTGCTGAACGGGTGCCAGTCACTGCCAGACAAGCATGAAGCACTCACTAGTGCAAAAACAAACATGTCCACTCCAAGCCAAGATACACCGGAGCACTCGAAGCCCTAGTGTAAAATGTAAATAGAATATAACTAGTGCATCTGCAATGGATGGAGGTGGCCTCCCAAGTCCCATTAGCCTGGTTGATAATGTCAGTTATTTGAAGCAGACGGGCACACCGAAACGGACACTACTACTTTACATGACTTCCCCGAAACGCCACATCTTTATTGTAGGTCAGACATCGTTGCATTTATACCTCTCTTCCCCGGGAGTGGGAAATAACTGACAGATTGCGACTTCGACCCATTTAGACCCCGAGGACGATTCTACAAATGGCTTCTAAAATCCTGACAGTTTCCTGAAAAACCCCATGTTTCTGTGTCAGTGGTGCTCAACCCGTTTCATGTCAAGGTCCACGGAAATATATGTATTTTTGCCGCAGACCCCCATCTGAAAATATGTAGTTCCAGGGACGTTTTTTAGTTAAAGGACCTATAACATAAAATTCAACTTTTTCAATTTCTTTTGTGTTTTTGGGGCTCCCATGTGTGTTTTCTATCCCCACAAATAACCAATTTTGAACAATCAGGCCTTCATGTCATATGGGTGTTTTAATGGAAATTGCTCTCAGAAACAGCTCGACTGATTTTGGCCTCATCGTGATGTCATCAATGTCACCCTACTTTGTATAATTCCTCCTTTTCTTCAGTCTTCAGTTGCAAATTTGCATTTCCACTTTGTTTATAATGTCCACCATTGTTGATTTTCCAAGCTGGCATGGAATGGAAACAAGCCTGGTGTTATCTAGCATGAGTATTATAATGACTCAAATATTAAATAATCTGCATATCAGCACCCTCTCCACCTCAGGACATTGTGGTACTGCAGCTAAAACTGCTTTCAAAGTCCAGAAAGAATTGACAAGGCCTGGTTATATCAGAGTGGTGATTGAGGCTCAAACCATTAGAAATAACTTTGAGGGACATAGACAATATGATTATTAGATATTAAAAGCAGTTTTAAAATGCATGTTATTTGCGCTTTAAAAACGTTCGCTCTGAAATAATTTATATCCAAAGATGTGCGCCACATTTTCGCGATTAAAAAATCTGTCATGAGTGATCTCTCACCTTCTCCACCATGTCCCTCTTGCTGGTGATGAGCTGGTGTGTCCGGTGGATGGCGGTGTCTATGAGCGAGCGCACCTCCTGGTCTATGAGCTGGGCGGTGGGCTCACTGTACGGCTTCTCTGTCACCACGGCGCCCTGCTGCGGCAGGTCGAAGGACATCTGACCCACGGCCTCGCTCATTCCAAACTGCACCACCTGGAAATGGAGCTACCATTTTAGCCCGAGGCAGTGTTGTTTTCTAAATGAAAACTATAAGCTATGATGACTCAAACTGAGACTAAGGTGCTATTTAGACGAGGATGGTGTTCATATAAAACGTCAAAATAAAGTATCGTTTGCTGCTGTCATTTAGACGAGAACCGTGTTCTCAGGAGGTGGAAACGCAACTAAGTGAAACCGCCTCCCAGAGTGGAATTCTTTCAGAACGCCGTTTCCTATGGTCTCCATATAAACAGGCAAAACGGTGAATCCGCAAAACTTATGACATCATGGCTCACGTTGGCTCACAGCGCATATGTTTATTACATTGATGCAGAGCAATATCATTATGATATAATGGAGTTCCTGAACAAGCCTCCCTCCTCGCCTACAAAGTGATGCTCATCAGCGATGTTGAATGTAAAACCATGATGTAAATAAAAAGCCTTGTGATAGACGGCAGCCGCGGCAGCAGCGTTTATTTAATAAATATATATCATCCCGTGGCGCGCCCAGTGTTGCGCCGCTTGAGTCTTCTTTTTGTACGTGGGTGACCTGTCTATTTGGCAGCCCGTTATCGCCACCTAGCGATAGTATAGCATAATAGCACATCATATCATAACGTGTGCGTTCTCGTGTAAAGGGTAAGAAAAAATGAGAACGCAACGGGACTTTGACGTGTTATATGGAGATGGTCGCCGTCTAAAAGAGGCCTAAGGCTCAATCCCAATTCCCCCCTTCGTCCTTTCCCTTAGCCCTTGCCCTTGCTTATGCGCGTTCACGTGAGGGGTAGGGTTAAAAAAGGAATTGGGATTGGGCCTTTAAATATATGGACAATTTCGTCAACAAAAGCTAGACTAAAATGTTAGGAACGGACTAGTGGACAAGAGATCCAGTATAAATACGGTTTCATGCTGAAAATCTACAAGCTCACAACGTGTCGCAAGCGCGAGCAAGTGTAAAATCAGTCATTACGACAGCATCAAGGCCCGACAAAATAAGTTTTAGTCGACTATATCAACTATAGATTTAGTCTTATGATATTTATGAAGTTTCATTCCAAAGACTAGGACTAGACTAAAATACACTAGACCAAAAACAACACTGGTCCGAGGTGGTGAAGGGAAATAATGACAGAAAACTCCCATATCTGCTGCAGGGCGAAGTACAAAAATGTGCAAACAAGATTTGTGAGCTGCTGTGATAGGAGAAGGATACATCTTAATGGAACACAACCACCCTAAAAGACTAAGCATCGTGTGCATTCCTGCACCATTCTGCATCGAGTGATCTCGGCACATAGAAATTGATTTATTGAAGACTCTGACTTTCAAATGTACATACATTTAGTTTTGATTGTAATTGCTGTATTGTTGTATTGCTCCTTTCGCTTTGACAATGGCAATGTAAACTGATGTTTTCTCATGCCAATAGAGCCCTTTGAATTGAATTGAATATAGGACATTTAAAGCAGTGAAAAAACATAATAATTGATTGATAAAAAACAAAAAGCTAAAGGCCTATTCATAGTCATGTGTGACTATGAATAGGCCTTAACCCATTTAGACCCATTCTGAAAAAAAACAAATCTTCTAAATAGACAATATTCTGAAAAACCTATGTTTCTGTGTCAGTCGTTCTCAAACTACTGTATTTCATGTCAAGGACTCCCAAACAATATATGTAATCGGGCCACCGACCCCCGTCTGAAAATATGTTGGTCCAGTGAACCTCCCAGAGGCAAAGATTTGAGTTAAAAACGTTCAAAGATTTGCGCTACATTTTCACGATTCTACAAGCTCGCAGTGTGGCTATATACGAGCTTGTAGATCTGCTATTTTTCAATAGCTAAAGTAGAACAGAATACTTAACCCATTCTGAACGGGAACCCATTTTGGTGTTAGCATCATGTTATGCTTTAGCTATTGAAAAATAGCAGATCTACAAGCTCATAGCGCCACCGAGTGGCGCGCTACGAGCTTGTAGGTCTGCTATTTTTTGAAAAATCGAAGAACGACTGACATTTTTTAGAATCTGATCTCAGGTCAGAATGGGTTCATCAGACCAGTGTGTGTCCAGTGGAAATCTCGTATGAATCTGATCTCAGGTCAGAATGGGTTTTAAACAACCTGCCGTGGATCCTGTAAAGTGGTCTTATTATTACCTGTGCGTAGGCAGACTGCGTGACCTTGCGGAGGTCGTCCTGTGCTCCGGTGGTCACTCGGCCTAAGAAGACCTGCTCCGCCACGCGGCCTCCCAGCATCACGCACATCCTGTCGAACAGCTGCTCCTGGGTGAACAGGTGCTGCTCCGTGGGGAGATGCTGAGCGTAGCCCAGACCCTTCCCTCTGGGAATGATCGACACCTAGAGATCGGAAAAGACAGATCAGCCGTCATGCCCACCGGTCGATGTATCGTGAAAGATTGAAGATAAACACGAGAGTGTGTGCGCACGAGGAGGTTGGAAACTGTGCGTTTGCGTGTGTCAGAATAATGTATTTGACACACACACACACACAGTGACCCCCCATCCATCCTTCTTCCAGCTTCTCTGAACGTGCGAGGAGGACAATATGGACGTATATATATATATAAAAAGGATCCCACAAACCGTTACCACGCAACCATAATGTCTTGATTGAATTGAATACAGGGCTTGACTCCACAATGGGAAAAACAAGCCCGAGTGGCTTTTTTGTGTTATCCATTTAGCATTCATTTGTATAACTGTAACAATGTACGTTTTTGTTTTAGCAAACTGTTAAAACGTATTCAATCAATCAATGCATCTGGATAAGGTGGAGAAAAATAAAATGCTACATAGACTGCAGGAGCCAAGAAACAAGGATTGGCTGTTTGTATTCTTTTTGGAAAAATATAAAAAGATACTCCTGTGGAAAGGCTATATTATTTGACTCATATTGAACCTATAAACAATTTAGTATTATTTAGTATATGTAAGGTTTTGCCCCCTCAAATGGTACCTCGTCAGATAATCCCCACATATCCTACAACAACTTCTGTGAACAGACTTCACTGTAGTAGCTTTTCATCAATTATATTTGTACTTAGGCTGTTCTGCTGTCATGAACGTTTATAGTTAGAGAAATTCAAAGTCCAGCCGTCTGCTGTCCAGCCTCTCCCACCCCTGACTGGGGAAAATTCTGGGAGGAAAACAGAAACGGGGCGAGTAGTCTTGTTACCTTCAGTAAGGGGTCTGCATGCTCTAAGAACCAGCCCACCACCTCATGGTACGTGCCTTCAGTAAGGGGTCTGCATGCTCTAGGAACCAGCCCACCACCTCATGGTACGTGCCTTCAGTAAGGGGTCTGCATGCTCTAAGAACCAGCCCACCACCTCATGGTACGTGCCTTCAGTAAGGGGTCTGCATGCTCTAGGAACCAGCCCACCACCTCATGGTACGTGCCTTCAGTAAGGGGTCTGCATGCTCTAGGAACCAGCCCACCACCTCATGGTACGTACCTTCAGTAAGGGGTCTGCATGCTCTAGGAACCAGCCCACCACCTCATGGTACGTACCTTCAGTAAGGGGTCTGCATGCTCTAGGAACCAGCCCACCACCTCATGGTACGTACCTTCAGTAAGGGGTCTGCATGCTCTAAGAACCAGCCCACCACCTCATGGTACGTACCTTCAGTAAGGGGTCTGCATGCTCTAAGAACCAGCCCACCACCTCATGGTACGTACCTTCAGTAAGGGGTCTGCATGCTCTAAGAACCAGCCCACCACCTCATGGTACGTACCTTCAGTAAGGGGTCTGCATGCTCTAGGAACCAGCCCACCACCTCATGGTACATACCTTCAGTAAGGGGTCTGCATGCTCTAAGAACCAGCCCACCACCTCATGGTACGTACCTTCAGTAAGGGGTCTGCATGCTCTAGGAACCAGCCCACCTCCTCATGGTACGTACCTTCAGTAAGGGGTCTGCATGCTCTAGGAACCAGCCCACCACAGCATGGCCGGCTTCGTGGTACGCCACAGTGGTCTTCTCCACAGCCTGCAGTACCTGGGTCTTTTTCTCCACACCTGCAGGCGCCAAGGATTCGTTAACCCATTCTGACCTGAGATCAGATTCATACGAGGTTTTCCGCCGGACACACACTGGTCTGATGAACCCATTCTGACCTGAGATCAGATTCTAAAAATGTCAGTCGTTCTTCGATTTTTTTCAAAAATAGCAGACCTACAAGCTCGTATCGCGCCACTCGGTGGCGCGATATGAGCTTGTAGATCTGCTATTTTTCAATAGCTAAAGCATGACATGATGCCAACACCAAAATGGGTGCCCGATCAGAATGGGTTAATTAGTCTCTTGAATAGCTTTCATTTCGTTTTAAGTCACATTTTAGTCACCCCGGAATGTTTTAGTGTTAGTCTACCGTTAGTGGACTGAATATCATGAGATTTTAGTCGACTAAATCTACAGTTGATTTAGTCGACTACAATGGATTTTGGAGGGCTTTGATGCCGTCGTAATGACTGTTTTTAGTTTTTACACTTGCTGAAAACAGTCGATGTACAAGCTCACTGGATCTCTTGTCCACTAGTCCCTTACTAACATTTTAGTCTCAGTTTTAGTCATTGTGGCTTAGTTTTCATTTAGTTTCCATTTTCGTCAGTGAAAAAAGGTAGTCGACGAACATTTTTCGGCTTAGTTTTAGTCGACGAAATCAACACTGGACTGCATATGTACTGTGTATGCATACTATGCACGCAATCGGAGAAGGAATTGGATGTAGGAGGGAAGGTGGACAGTGATTAATAAAGGAGAATTCTGTTGAAACGCAACTAAACGGCAGGCTACATTGGAGCAGGACGGAATACCTCACCGTAAGATATCAATAATCTATCAGGATATTGATTGATCACCAACCTCACTCATTACTATAAACAAATGCTTTCATCACTAATCGATTAGATTGGTGGTTCTTAAAGTGGGGTCCAGGCTCCAGGGAACCCCAGGGTTCTAAATGGACCCTTAGAGGTCTGTAACTCTGAGAGTGTACAAATGGAACCAAATGGACCCTTAGAGGTCTGTAACTCTGAGAGTATACAAATGGAACCAAATGGACCCTTACAGGTCTGTAACTCTGAGAGTATACAAATGGAACCAAATGGACCCTTAGAGGTCTGTAACTCTGAGAGTATACAAATGGAACCAAATGGACCCTTACAGGTCTGTAACTCTGAGAGTAGACAAATGGAACCAAATGGACCCTTACAGGTCTGTAACTCTGAGAGTATACAAATGGAACCAAATGGACCCTTATGGGTCTGTAACTCTGAGAGTATACAAATGGAACCAAATGGACCCTTATGGGTCTGTAACTCTGAGAGTATACAAATGGAACCAAATGGACCCTTATGGGTCTGTAACTCTGAGAGTATACAAATGGAACCAAATGGACCCTTACAGGTCTGTAACTCTGAGAGTATACAAATGGAACCAAATGGACCCTTAGAGGTCTGTAACTCTGAGAGTATACAAACGACCCTTAAAGGTTTTATGACATTAATTTTCATTTATTTTTATTTTTATTTTTTATTTTAGGTTTTATGACCTCAATTACACCCAAATAACCTGAACTTTGAACATTCAGTGGATTTTCTGTGGTCTGAAGTTTTCTTTGGGGTTTGGAAGCCTTTTGAGCTACAATGAAAACAGGCAACACAGTGAAAACAGTGACATCTGCTGGCAAATCCCATTGACATATATGGGATTTGCAGGGTCTTACATCACTTACTGCCGGCAAATCAGAGCACCTGTTTGAGCCAGAAAACCCCAGATCACAGAAAATCTACTGAATGTTAAAAGTTCATGTTTTTTGGGTGCAATTGATTGATTGATTGATTAGAAAACCTATTTTTTTTTTTTTTTTAATGTCACAATCCCACAATCCTTCATTGCAGACTGACGTGTTTTTCAAACAAATTGTGAAAGAAATGTCGGGAAATTGCCTGAAAAACACACCAGTCTGCAAGGACCTATACGCTGTACTTGCATTTGCGTACACTGAAGTTATATGCGGGTCCCTGAAATGAAGATGTCTAAATACCACTGGATCAGATTGAAACACACTCCAGTGGAGTACTGTACATTGACTCACCACCGATAACCCTCTCGATAGCCTGTTCAAAGTGCTTAGTGCCGATAGAATGGTTGAGGTGACGCGCCGCGATGAGAGCTGCCTCGTTACACACGTTAGCGATGTCGGCTCCTGGGACACAAGAAGGAAGAGATCATAACTGTGAAATAATATATTTATTATTTATTATTTGTTGTTAATTAAAAATAAATAAATCAAGCTTCATGTTGTATTTCATTGTTATAATCATTGTTAAGTTCACTCTGTATATCCATGGGCATATAATAGCATGATGATGCCATTACAAAACATGGGCTACATAATGGAAGAAATGTGTTCAATAAAATGAAATTAAAGGTATATTCAGTGATTTCACTCAAAAAACCTTAGGTTTCGTTTTTGCCTTGGGACCCAAACTTTCGTCCAATCAGGATAGAGAGTCAAAAACGAAACCTAAGGTTTTTTGACCCCCAGGGGTTAACTGGGGACAGGGAGGAACTCCTTATATGGTCAGCACACTCTATAGTAGAGAGGATTATCACAACAAAACAAAAAAATAAGTGATATTTGAATTAAGTGAAATCACTGAATATACCTTTAAGCAGTCACCGTCTCTGTCTCATGTTATCCTTTCTTAATTGTACAGAGTATAGAGATCGACTATACTATACAATCAAATAAATCTGTACACAAGATCATTTCAGATTTCAGAAAGGGAGGGAAATACTAAATTAACTGTTAACTACATTAACCCATTCTGACCGGGCACAAATTTTGGTGTCAGCATCATGTTATGCTTTAGCTATTTAAAAATAGCAGATCTACAAGCTCATATCGCGCCACCGAGTGGCGCGATACGAGCTTGTAGGTCTGCTATTTTTTTTAAATCGAAGAACGACTGACATTTTTTTAGAATCTGATCTCAGGTCAGAATGGGTTCATCAGACCCAGTGTTTGTCCGGCGGAAACCTCGTATGAATCTGATCTCAGGTCAGAATGGGTTAACACATTTCCTGGGGGCGAGTTGGTAAAAGGGGCGAGTCGTCCGGTATTCAACTATACACATTTACACATGCAATCATTCCAATGAGCTCACCAGTAAAACCTGGAGTTAGTGCGGCTAACTTCTTAGCCAGAACCTCTTCCTCTATACTGGAGTCCAGCTTGAGAGGTCTTAAGTGCACCTTAAAGATGGACGCCCGGCCCTTTATGTCAGGTGGCCCTGCATGGTGGAAGAGAAAAAACGCATCATGAAAAAAATGACCCAATCCCATGGCAGACAACTCTACCTCCCCTCCACAACCATCACCCACCCCCCGCACCTCCTGCCTGACCCACGTCAAAACATGGACGCAAACAAACGTTCTAAAACTCGACTGCAATAAATCCGAATGATCGTTGTCCGAGACTCCCTCACCCGCTCCACTCATGACTTCTCCCTCAATACTGATGGCTCCAGTCAGGCCCCTTTTCCACCGGTTGGTTCCCAATGTGAACCGGTTCAGTTCTTTTTGGTTTTTAGTCCATGAGCCAGAGCTCCAAAATTGGAACGTTAATTATGAATTGAGTAGACAAAACCATACCTATATTAGATTGTTATCACCATGAAACTTCCCCAATTGAGTACTTACATGAAGGCAATGATTTATTATATTACACATTTTACATTTTTTAATATGCAAATGAGGCATTATTTAGGAAAATATGCAAAATAATCAAAAATATGAAAAAGGTACTACTGTGGAAGGGTTATCATGTATTAATTTACTTGTATTGATCCTATAAACAATTTAATATAGGGTATAGTTTGCCCACCCATTTTGGAGCTCTGGCTCATGGACTAAAAACCAAAAATAACTGAACCGGTTCCCATTGGGAACCAACCGGTGGAAAAGGCGTCTCAGTGTCACCGTCTCCACCTTGGTGTCATCCTGGACCCCACCCTCTTAGACCACCAAGTCCCCAGATGGGGAAAAAAAACCCTTCAGAAAATGACCCTGTAGGGCAGGCATTCTTGCAGGAAAAGTACTCAATGTGTTGTTTCTATATGATTTGTCATGTGCTGAATCCATTTCTGCCGTATGCCGAGTGATACAAGTCACCGTTTTCGTCGGAAATTGAGTAATTACCTCCTTAATTCATCACTATAAAAACTGGAAATGGCTATAATTCTGATAAATAATTGTACATAATGTGTTGTCGTTCATAGAGTGTGATCTATCTCCATTCTGTAGCAATATAATAACCCATTCTGACCGGGCACCCATTTTGGTGTCAGCATCATGTTATGCTTTAGCTATTTAAAAATAGCAGATCTACAAGCTCATATCGCGCCACCGAGTGGCGCGATACGAGCTTGTAGGTCTGCTATTTTTGAAAAATCGAAGAACAACTGACATTTTTTAGAATCTGATCTCAGGTCAGAATGGGTTGATCAGACCAGTGTGTGTCCGGCGGAAACCTCGTATGAATCTGATCTCAGGTCAGAATGGGATAAAGAGCAGCAGGGTCTGGAGGAGACTGAGCAGGCATGGACAGATCATCTACGACGTCACTCACAAAGATCAAAAGGATGCACTTCAAACACACACACACACACACACACACACGCACCCCTAAGTACAAACATGAAGAGTTGGACAAGACACATACAGTAGCTATTAATTATGGGCACGCTAATATGACGAGCTAATGATGAAGTTAGGTTCTTCGACAACGACGTCAAAGCAGTCCTCCTATACGGAGTCTTCATTAACAGCTGCCTGCGGAAGACCCTCCTCCACGTCCGATGGCCAGACACCATCAGTAACAATGAACTCTGGCAGAGAACAAACCAGCTCCCGGCGGAAGAAGGAATAAGGAAACGCCAGATGGCGATGGATAGGCCACACCCTACGAAAGCCCCGCAAGTACAGTATCACCATAAGACAAGCCCTAACATGGAACCCACAGTGGCAAGCGGAAAAGGCAAGCCCCCCAGTAAGGCTTATATCCAACGTTGAAGCTGCCGCTACATACCTACTGGCGAAATGTGCAAAATTGAGGTCCGGGGGCTAGGCTATAGGCTAAACTTCCGGCAGTCTTTTCCGGGGTGCTTCAAAACGCCACTGAGCAACTTCTACTGAAATTAACCCATTCTGAACGGTCACCCATTTTGGTGTTGGCATCATGTTATGCTTTAGCTATTGAAAAATAGCAGATCTACAAGCTCATATCGCGCCACCGAGTGGCGCGATACGAGCTTGTAGGTCTGCTATTTTTGAAAAAAATCGAAGAACGACTGACATTTTTTAGAATCTGATCTCAGGTCAGAATGGGTTCATCAGACCAGTGTGTGTCCGGCGGAAACCACGTATGAATCTGATCTCAGGTCAGAATGGGTTAATAGCGAGGGGGAGGGGCTAACGCTCCGGTTCGGTCTCTATCCTTTTATTACTCTATGGGGAAAAGGGGTCGCCCCAAGAAATACCTGCATGGGAGACCTGGAGGCAGACATCAAGACCACGAAGACGACCTGGAGCCAACTGGAGAGAACAGCTCGAGACAGAGATGCCTGGAGATGGCTTGTTGACGGCCTAATGCCGCCTATAGGGGCAGTAGGCGTAAGTAATGATGAGCCGCCTATAGGTCTATGGTATATTAGCAACAGACAGACAGACACAATCTCCTGCAGGCAGAGTTAAAGGTTTTATGACATTCATTTTCATTTATTTTTCTTTTAGGTTTTATGACCTCAATTACACCCAAAAAACCTGAACTTTGAACATTCAGTGGATTTTCTGTGGTCTGAAGTTTTCTTTGGGGTTTGGAAGCCTTTTGAGCTACAATGAAAACAGGCAACACAGTGAAAACAGTGACATCTGCTGGCAAATCCCATTGACATATATGGGATTTGCAGGGTCTTACATCACTTACTGCCGCCAAATCAGAGCACCTGTTTGAGCCAGAAAACCCCAGATCACAGAAAATCTACTGAATGTTAAAAGTTCATGTTTTTTGGGTGCAATTGAGATTAGAAAACCTAAAAAAAATAAGAACAATTCCAAAACCTTTTTTTTATGTCACAATCCCTTTAACAACAGAGGCCTACTGCAGAACAGGCCAGGTGTGTAGTAGTGTACCTAGGTAGATATGTCGGTCAAAGCGCCCAGGCCTCATCAGCGCAGGGTCCAGGATGTCAGGTCGGTTCGTGCCAGCCAAAACGACCACGTTAGTGTTGGGTCTGAACCCTGCAAGGACAAGAGTGTTAATGTTAGGTAGATCTGAGCAATATGGGCAAAATCAAATATACTGTATAATATTTTACCAAATTGTATCAAAATCAATAAATTGATGATAAAACACTGACTTATGCCACATCACACTATTAACCCTTTCTGACCTGAGATCAGATTCATACGAGGTTTCCGCCGGACACACACTGGTCCACACACTGGAGATCAGATTCTAAAAATGTCATTCGTTCTTCGATTTTTCAAAAATAGCAGACCTACAAGCTCGTAGCGCGCCACGTAGATCTGCTATTTTTCAATAGCTAACACCAAAATGGGTTCCCGGTCAGAATGGGTTAAAATATCCAAATCCCTAGTGTCATATCACAGTACCAATATAACATTGATATATTGCCCCAGCCCTAATGTTAGGAAGGGACATACAGTATTATTGAATATTATTGTCAACAGGGGATTCATGTCATAACCGTACGGCTGGTATCTCCCTTAGAGATAGAGTGAGAAGTTCAGTCACGCGGGAGAGACTCGGAGTAGAGCCGCTGCTTCTTCTTCGCCTGGAAAAGAGCCAGCTCAGGTTGGTTCAGGCATCTGGTTAGGATGCCTCTCGAGCGTCTCCCTATAGGGAGGTCCTCGACGCACGTCCCACTGGGAGGAGACCCCCGGGGGCAGACCAAGGCGCAGATGGAGGGATTTACATCGACTCACTGGCCTTGGAACGCCTCGGGATCCCCCCCAGGAGGAAGTCACTAATGTTGCTCTGGAGAGGGAAGTCTGGAGCTCTCTAGGTGGAGCTGTTGCCCCCACGACCCGACTACGGATAAGCGGTTGAAGATGGATGGATGTCAACAGGTGATTCATATCATAACCGTACCGTCCATTTCCACCAGCAGCTGGTTGAGCGTGTTGTCCTGCTCATTCTGGTCCCCGACGCTGCCCTTGCCTCTCTTCCTCCCCACAGCATCGATCTCGTCGATGAACAGGATACAGGGGGCATTCTTTCTAGCCATGGCGAATGTGTCCCTTATCTGGAATTGGGGCACAGGGAAACAAAATCAATTGAGCCGATTTGGACATATTTTTTTTTACCTTGCCAGGAGACTTACAGAACTTTTGTCCAAGCTTTTCTGGGATCAATTTGTGAGATCTGGCGTCACAGTCGAACTAACAGGCAGTCTCTATAATGAGTTTGTCAGTGAGGAACAGGTGGTAATTAGAGTGTTAACCCATTCTGACCGGGCACCAATTTTGGTGTCGGCATCATGTCATGCTTTAGCTATTGAAAAATAGCAGATCTACAAGCTCATATCGCGCCACCGAGTGGCGCGATACGAGCTTGTAGGTCTGCTATTTTTGAAAAATTAAAGACACTTTTAGAATCTGATCTCAGGTCAGAATGGGTTAATGATGAAACTGTCAGGATGTAATAGACATTTTTAGAATCTGATCTCAGGTCAGAATGGGTTAAGTATCATCTACTATAGTAGGCTTCATTAAATGTATCAATACCATAGTGTTATATGCATATATATTCAGTCATTTGGAGGACCAAATTATTGAATGCGTTTCATTCACAGGAATCAGCACTGCAAACCAAATACTGACCCTGGCTGGACCCACGCCAACAAACATCTCCTGAAACTCTGAGCCGTTGACAGTGATGAAGGGGACATCGGCTTCTCCCGCTGTGGCCTTAGCCAGTAACGTCTTCCCGGTCCCTGGCGGGCCGGACAGCACTGCACCCTGGAGACATCATGGAGACATGTGTTACTTCACAAAGGTCCTGAGAAAAGAGCATCTGCATGTTTTTCGTGGCCAGGGTTGGTCAGCATGATCAACTTTAGCACAGATCTGAGTGTGCAGATGCCCTTTTCTCAGTTCAACCGAGTGTTATTATTAAGTTCCAAGATGTAGGCCCGGGCCGCTGTCGTCGAGCGGCCTGGGAAGCCTTAGCTATTATAGGCTTTCAAATGCGGCCTGACAGGGTGTTCGAATCCCTATTTGCTATAAATATATATATATATATATATATATATATATATATATATTTTTTTTTAACACTTTATTTTGATTTTTATTGATGAATAAATGAAAAACATTTTGTTGTATCCGACATGTAAATATCCCCCCTCCCCCCCAATCAAGGTCAGAACAAGACAAATAAAACAAAGACAGACAGTACAAGACAGTAAAAGTAATTAGTAAACTAGTTTTGAAAGTACTAATGAACATAGTAAGAAGAAAAAAAGAAAAAATAATAATAAAATAAAATAAATAAAATAAACAGCATTTTCCATCAGGGTATGGTATCTAGGTTACATACATTGTATCCATCTTTCAGTTTAGATAGTAAATTCCTCTATATCCAACTGTCTACTTACAGAGGGCCTCCAACCAGAGGTCGCCCAATGTCAGGTTTAGTGTGAGGTATCAGATTGTACAAGGGAATATATATATATTTTTTTAAAGAACAATACATGTACACATACCTTAGGAATCTTGGCTCCCAGGTCTTGGTACTGGTGAGGGTTTTTCAGGAAGTTAATAAACTCCAGGATCTCCAGTTTGGCCTCCTCACAGCCCGCGACATCCTTGAAGCGCACGCTGCCGTTGTCTTTGATGATCCTGGCTTTGGATTCACTCATGCTGAAGGGATTTAGCCGGCTCTTGCCTCCACCACCGCTGCCGCCGCGTGACATCGGTCCTTGTCCGTGTCGCGCGGCGAGAATCAGGAAGCCAACCAGTAGCAGGGTAGGGAGAACAGTGAGCAGAAATGTCCTGTAAAAGAAACAAGACGTTTCACGAGACTGACTGACAGCACATGTCTCCTGTCAGCATGACAGCTACGTTGCTCAAAAATGTCTGTTCTGGCTTAACCCATTCTGACCTGAGATCAGATTCACACGAGGTTTCCACATGGACACACACTGGTCTGATTAACCCATTCTGACCTGAGATCAGATTAAAAAAAATGTCAGTCGTTCTTCTATTTAAAAAAAATCACACACGTGTGAACTGAGTGGTGCAATTCCCCCCCCCCCCCCCCCTCTCTCTCTCTCTCTCTCTCTCTCACTCTCTCTCATTAGAGTCACTACCCCTCTCACTGTTTCTGGCGCCCCCTACTGCTATTATTAAGTCACATACTCGTGCTTACACAGACAGACACACACACAAACAAACAAACAAGGTACGAGGACATTGCAAGCTGGTTGTAGGAGTGGTTGCACCACTCAAAAAATAGCAGACCTACAAGCTCGTATCGCGCCACTCGGTGGCGCGATACGAGCTTGTAGATCTGCTATTTTTCAATAGCTAAAGCACGACATGATGCTCAACACCAAAATGGGTGCCCGTTCAGAATGGGTTAAATTGAATCACCCTCCCTGAGCCCTCGCTCACCTATCAATCTCGCTGCAGTAGTAGACAGGTGTTCTCTGTGTGGAGTCCAAACCCATCTCCCGTTGAGCCATTTCCAGTTTATGCTCAAAGGTGTTCACACTGCCAATGTTGAACCACAAGTAATTCTGAAATGTAAGACACATTAATACACACCTTATTTGTTTTTGTTGATCTCACGCATGCGTGAGATAAGCGGAACCGTGAGGGACCGCTGCTCAAACAAATGAAATACTAAAATCTATTAGACTCAATACAGAATCAATTTGAATGGATTGAAAATGGAAGGAAAGCAGGCAAAGCACAAGTTGGAGGACATTGAGGAAATCAATAAGTCCTTAAACTTCATGAGTACAGAGATCCCACACGTCAAAATAGATTTTCTACCTGTTCATCCCTAGTATTTTGGTTCATTGTTTCATCCAAAATCTTCCTCCTCAACAAGTATAGTAGGTATGATATAGGTCGAGCTAGACCCCTGGGAGATGGATTGAGCTAGACCTCTGGGAGATGGGTTGAGCTAGACCCCTGGGAGATGGGTTGAGCTAGACCTCTGGGAGATGGGTCGAGCTAGACCCCTGGGAGATGGGTTGAGCTAGACCTCTGGGAGATGGGTTGAGGTAGACCCCTGGGAGATGGGTTGAGGTAGACCCCTGGGAGATGGGTTGAGCTAGACCCCTGGGAGATGGGTTGAGCTAGACCCCTGGGAGATGGGTTGAGGTAGACCCCTGGGAGATGGGTTGAGCTAGACCCCTGGGAGATGGGTTGAGCTAGACCCCTGGGAGATGGGTTGAGCTAGACCCCTGGGAGATGGGTTGAGCTAGACCCCTGGGAGATGGGTCGAGCTAGACCCCTGGGAGATGGGTTGAGCTAGACCTCTGGGAGATGGGTCGAGCTAGACCCCTGGGAGATGGGTTGAGCTAGACCTCTGGGAGATGGGTCGAGCTAGACCCCTGGGAGATGGGTTGAGGTAGACCTCTGGGAGATGGGTTGAGGTAGACCCCTGGGAGATGGGTTGCTGAGGTGGAACACAACACCTACCATCAGCTCCCAGAACTTACCGCATATACTTGCTACACACCATGCTACTCATATACGCTGAGTTGGCAGTGCCCGGGATCGACCCCATAACCTTGTGGTCGAAAGGCGAGTGCTCTACCGACTGAGCTACACGGACACAGATGTCATGCTATGTGGGTATATTTGTGAATAACAAAAAAAACAAAACATAATTTCTTGCTTACCACTTGTGACGAATTCACATCTTGGGAAGGAATCACTTTGACGTACTGTTTGTTGACCACCTCCAGGTGATCCACCTGTGCGCAGAGCACAACATAGTGTACAGGTCATGACCGTTTCAACCACAAAGCCAGGAATTACAGGTAAAGGAAGCGAGTGCCGAATGGCCTTCGTGTTTGAGTAAATGGTGACCCTCCTAAGTACAGTTTTAGACCGTGACGGAGGGGTGCCGTCTCAAGCAAACTTGAGCCACGAGAGACACCGCGAGTTGCCGCGTCGAACGTAGCGAAGTTGGCTCAGCCTCGAGGTGCGACCTGATATGGACAGAATAGTACCGTAATTTCCGGACTATAAGCCGCGGCTTTTTACCCATGATTTGAACCCTGCGGCTTATACAACGGTGCGGCTAATCTATGGATTTTTAAAGCTAACGCAGAGCCATCTCAGGCTCTGAGCTAACGTAGCTGCGGCTTATAGTCCGGTGCGGCTTATAGTCCGGTGCGGCTTGTATATGGGATTTTCCCTAAATTTGGCTGGTGCGGTTTATATTCAGGTGCGGCTTATAGTCCGGAAATTACGGTAAATCATGTTCTGCCGAGAGCGTTTGCCCCGACTGCCACCAGGGTTGTTTTTGGCAGCACATTTTTATTTTAGTCTTAGTCATAGTCTCTTGAATAGTTTTAATGTCACATTTTTTTGTCACCTGGAATGTTTTAGTGTCAGTCTAGTTTTAGTCGACTAAATGTCATAAGATTTCAGTCGACTAAATCTAGTTGATTTAGCCGATTCAAATGTATTTTGGCGGGCCTTGATGCCGTCGTAATGACGTGTTTGTACACGTGCTGGAAATAGCAGATCTACAAGCTCACAAGGCATTGCACTGCGACGCATTGTGGGCTTGTAGATCTGCTATTTTCAGCATGCAACTAATTCCACTAGTCTCTTCCTAACATTTTTTGTCTAGTTTTTATTTGTCGATGAAATTGTCAGTATATTTAGTCTTAGTTTTAGTCATCATAGCTTAGTTTTTTATTTAGTCTCCAAAACAACACTTGACTGCCACTCCAAGTGGCTACTGGCCTATCACAGGCACAGCGCCTCCCAGAGGCACCACAGCGCCTCCCACAGGCACAGCGCCTCCCTGCACAAGGCCACGTAAAGGAAACACTACGTTCGCCGTTTCTCTCACCAGTCCTTTAGCCATGTAGTGATGGACATAGTCGCTCCAGGTGATCTCTTGTCCCGTTTCCCGCAAGTAGAAGTACATGAAGCCTATGGCCACGCCTCCCGCACCATAGGCAATATTACGCATCGTTTTTTCATCCAGCGGAAAATCATCCTGAAAGGGAGATATAGTTATGAAGTTATAAAGAGACAGTTATATATATATATATATAAGCTGAGGTCTGGTTAGGATGTCCCCCCCCCCCCTTCCCTCGTTTATCCTTTTATCTTTTTAACCTTGTACTGTTGTTGTATCTGCTACAGTATGTTTTGATTTGTTTTTTTTCCTAATAAAGTCTGTTCCTAGTGTTCTTATGTAAAGCGCTTTATACATCTGAGCTATTATTACTATAAAGGTCGCAAGAGGATTTTAAACTGCTGGACAAAATGTCAGGAGTGATTGACTGGACATGTTGTATTAAAAACGGCCACATCCTTTTTAAATGCCCAAAAGGTCACATATTGTACATTTAACAATGTACAATATGTGACCAGATTTGACCGAGGGGCTGCCATCGTGCAGCCTCCAGCTTTTCACCGGAGGAGAAAAAGTGAATTTATAATTTTTTTTATCCAGAATGAGTTAATAGCACAGGCAGACTCTTCACAGTCACTCACTCACAGTCACAGCAATGTATGTTTTGATTAAAAACTATTTGAGCATGAAGGATTATAGACAGTCATGTCTTAAAATCACGCATTCTGTCATGTGTGCGTAATAATAATAATTCATGATTAGATCAACAAGTTATCCCGAGAAAGTAAATTCGCCTTGTAGAGCTTTTCAATGGGACAGGACTGTGTATTCCATGTATCCATCTTTGTGATTAGCACGGTTCCACATGCACGCAACACGACCTTGCAGTACGTGACACGAGCAATGGCCAGCTGCTGTGAAGTCTGTTTAGGCCTCTGCATCTCTGTTGATTGCTCCATCTTCAGATGCATGTGCATTGTTATTGTTGAATTATCACGGCACTCCATCTTTAAAGTGTGTCTTGTCATGTATGTGTTTGCGTGCGTGTCGTCGTGCATGTCTGTGTGAGTGAGTGAGAGAGAGAGAGTGTGCGCACTTTATTTGTTTATTTATTTTACCGCCCAGGATGTCCGCAGGGAATTGTATTTTCCTGTATCTTTCTTTTTTTTTTTAAATGGCCAAAACCGGTAATTCTACAGGCCCCCGACCTTTGGACAGCTATAAAAAGTGGGGAGAGGTTGACCAGACCAGACTTCGCCTTATATTTTTTGTAAATATCTTTCCTGTAATTTAGATTGCATGAAAAGTCAACCAAATCATGCATTTTACTGTGTCTGACACCATTAACATCAGAGGAAATGGAAAAGTTGAAATTGATTATTGACAATGTATCATGCAGAACGTTAACATTGGAAAGTTGCTTTTCAAACACTACATCGGAGTTCATATCAATGAATAGCCGTGGGACATTTTGATTAGATATCAAAGAATAGAAAGACAAATCTTTGTATCAAGTAGACCACAGGCACCCAACAGACATTAAACCCATTCTGACCGGGCACCCATTTTGGTGTCGGCATCATGTTATGCTTTAGCTATTTAAAAATAGCAGATCTACAAGCTCATATCGCGCCACCGAGTGGCGCGATACGAGCTTGTAGGTCTGCTATTTTTTGAAAAATCGAAGAACGACTGACATTTTTAGAATCTGATCTCAGGTCAGAATGGGTTCATCAGACCAGTGTGTGTCCGGCGGAAACCTCGTATGAATCTGATCTCAGGTCAGAATGGGATAACAGGCCGATGTTCTGCCTCTGTTTACACTGTTGTTATGTAAGTGGAAATGATTCTTCCTCTTCAGCGTGAATCAGGGTCAACAACACCCCGTCAGTGTGTACATTCAAACCAAAGATCCTTTGTGGATAAATCCCCGGCGGTCAGGGTTTATTTTGAGGCCCACAATCTGGTCAGGGTTTATTTTGAGGACCAAACCAGTACATTTTCCCAAACGTTCACCTCACTGTACATTACCCCTTTACTTAGCTGTGATTATTCACTCTCCACTTCACAATGTATCATGATACAACTCACTGACTACAAGTACTATAGTGTGGTTGCCACACTAATAATTAAAAGAAAAAAATGTTGTCCGGTCTACACCTTAAATCGTGTCCACCAGTCTGGCTCTTCCTCATTTCCTCCTCCTCCTCCTCCTCTTCTGTCTTCTTCTTTATTTGCGTCATTACCTTTCTGATGTTCTGGCTCTTGAGTGTTTTCATCTATACAATAACAATACAGGGGAATACAATGAAAATACTGTTTAGCTAATAGAGGGGAATGATTACTGCCTGTAGAACGTATTGCATGTTGTTGATGAAGACTAGCTCACCTTTATCTTCGCTTGATTTGCTGGTGCTCGGTCTCTCGTCACTCTTTGGATAAAACCTCTCAAATCCTATATGGACATTCATTGGCACAAGAAAGGACAATTAAAACCACATGGAATTAATGTTAAAGGTACAACGTGCAGTGTAGTTGCATATTATTGTGGATTACCTTTTGGTGGTTTGCTGGAGCTAAGTAATCGAGCAAGTGTGAAATTACATTTATTTAACCCCGTTAGCCTCCTCTGGATTAAGGCAGAGTTCTGAAATAGAGGGACGGTAAATAAATTAGTATAACTTGCTGAGCTTTAGAGAACAGCTCTGAAATTGCAATGAAGAATTAGATCAAACCATTATAGGCCTTCATGTGAAATGTTGGGCTTATAATGCTATATGGCCATGTATACCAGACATGTAGTGTAGCACACTTGCACATCCAGTCACACCTCCTGTATCACAAGCTCTCGTTTGATTGATTTGATTGATGAATTGTACATTTCAAGCACAACTCAATACAATACATCGTTGGATGTCAACCAGAATCTAAGGAAAAGAGGGCGAGCTGTTTTTCCTATATCTTTTGCCGGTGGGTTCTCTCAGATTGACCAAAATCACACCCTTTGGTTTAGTTTGTTAGTTAGGTTTTCAAATGTTCAACTTGCCTATACAGAATCAACGAGACAACTTGACTGCATGCAGTATCTGGTGTCTATAGTCTATTGTGTCTATATAGCTTTGTCCCCATCTTTACTCTTTTATTTGTGAAAATGTACAGTGTATTCAGTACATTAACTGCTTATACCTCCATCACCACTATACGCCTGAGATGTGCAAATCATTTTTCCCCTTGATTATCACCATGACCTTTGACCCTTCAACCAGAGTTACTCATCTCTTCAAGGCATTCCCACCAACATCCGGCACATCCGGCACATCCGGCCTCAAGTTATTTTGCTTAGACAGAAACATAAACAAACTGAAAACACAACCTCTTTCCAACTCTGTTTACAGATTACAGAGAATAACACATCAAAAAACAAATATGAAAAGACAAATAAGATCATGCTAAGACAGGTTCGGCACACCTTGACATTTTGCATAATATAGGCTATTAGAAATAGTGTGATTTCTTTCAGCAAAACTAAAACATGCTTGCATGCATACAAAACATTTTACACTTAAATTTGTTATGAATTCGTTATTTTGCAAAAAAA
The DNA here is from genome assembly GCF_964188405.1 of Protomyctophum parallelum. Taxonomy (NCBI): domain Eukaryota; kingdom Metazoa; phylum Chordata; class Actinopteri; order Myctophiformes; family Myctophidae; genus Protomyctophum; species Protomyctophum parallelum. The sequence continues at coordinate 59,663,390 of NC_139699.1, forward strand.
AAAAAAAAAAAGGCAAGAGAATATAGACAGATAAGACAAATAGAAAAGAGGAGAAAAAAAGTCAAGACAGCTGTGGCAGGAATAATACCTTTGTGAAATCAGAAACATCCAGCTCATATTATTATCCAATGACTTGATCAAATAACTTATCAATGTATAATAATTTAAAATGGCTTCATTGTCATTAAAAGCTAGATGAAATATAAAGCGATAATGGTATTAGTAGTACAAACAATGAAATGTTACAAGAATGATTGACCCCCCCCCCCCCTTCTTTCCATGCTGCTTGGAGCGCTGTTGACACTGTGACACAAACAGAGACACACCCCCTCAGATAAAATCTCATGGAATTACAGAACATGACCCAAATTGACCTTAAATGTAATTATATAATTTCCCCCGACTATGCTCTACTAACGCGCGTGTGACACACACACACGAAATAATTGCATTTATACTGTAATTTTCCCTCTCCTATATATATAATGTAACGTGGTAGAACATTGTGTACAATTGTGCACTTTCCAGTGGGGAACTGCTATAAAACGTGGGGTCTTACTCTTAATGCAACACTGAACAGTATTAAAAAATATATATTTGAAAGTAGTTGCACCAAATGTGAAATGTTGCATTCATAACTTTTTGGAAAGATATGCCAATAATTATGTAATAGATAGAAGAACAAAGCAAATATGCAGGGACGGTCCCTTACCGATGATAGTGCTCCACTGTGGCGACTCTGGCCAGAAGAAGTTGCTGCTTTTGTAGAGAATTCTCTTCCCAGCGCCAGGACTCGGTTCCGAAAGGGGTGAAGCACGACGCTCACTGAAATAAGCCCCATCATGCGACCCGATGTTCAGCCTTCTGCAGGCTGAAGTCTGCACAACTCTTGCAGAAGGATCCTCTGCAAGCGGTATGGAAGTATAGCCCACTCCAATACTGTCACCAAATCTCGGCCAACTCGCGAGAATTGGAGCAGCTGTATCGGTACACAATGTACAGCGATAGTCAGCGACCGACTGTAGGTGGCGTTTGGTTATCCCTTCATTAAATTAGTTCATTCATTAGGTGGATGAGTTTAGGTGGAAAGCCTGGCAGTGGCGAGGTTACATAGAGCTTAGAAGAGAATTATGCTGCTGGAGATATATAGCCTTGCTGCAGGTCTGTCACTGCAGGCTGGAACTCAGGCGCTAGAGCGATGGTTATAACTTATAGGTTCCCAAACTTTTTCATGTCAAGTAGGCTATAGACCTACCCCCATTTGAAAAACTATGCCAGGGACCCCAATGAGAGAAGACTTTTGTTTAATTTCAAGGACCCCCAGTTTGACATGCATTAGTCTACAACACAGACCTCCATTTAATGGCATTTCTATCTCTGGGTCTGGGACCCCCAATTTATATTGTAAAATTGTTAATTTAACTCTGAGAGAGAATGGAACCAAACAGACCCATATAGGGTCCGTTAACTCCGTTTGGTTCCATTTGTACACTCTGAGTTACAGACCCATAAGGGTCCATTTGGTTACAAACTATCATTTAGCTGCATGGGACCCCCTGGAACTCCCTCAGGGACTCCTGGGGGTCCCCGGAGCCCACTTTGGGAACCACTGGGCTAGAGATCTATAGAGAAGTTCCCTCTCAAAGTGGTTCCAGGGGGTCAAAGTCCCCAAATTTATAGAAATTATGTTTTTTCAATTATTTTTTTATTTCAAATAAACCCTTTTCTGGAAAAACAAAATCACAAGAAAACCAACCCAGGGGTCCCCCTGTTAAAGATGTTTGAGAACCAAAGTATAATCTCTCAGTCTCTCATGGAGTTTTTCTTCTACACTGATTGTTGTGTGTGTGTGTGTGTGTTGGTGTCAGTGTCACCGTGTCACGTAATCCCAAATGGGCCAAAACCCCAAACTAATGTCTCATAAATCATTGAATCAAAGTGACAGAGCCTGTGTAGTCTGTGGGAGGAGTTGGCTGTCATTAGCGAGAACATGCTGTGTGCGTCAGTGATTTTTTTCAAACTGTTTGTGCCCCAGGCACACCGATGGTCGATGGACAAGTAAAATCACCTGTATGTACATACAGAAAATACATCACGTTACAAACGCATCACGATGTAACATGTTGTGAGCTTAAAATATTTTTGTTATTGTTTTGTGGTCAAATGCATAAAAATAAACATATAAATGTCTCCTAGATGGATAGATCTGTGGTTCCCAAAGATCCAGGGCCCTTGAGGGAGTCCCCAGCTAAATGATAGTTAGGAACCAAATGGACCCTTATGGGTCTGTAACTCAGAGTGTACAAATGGAACCAAACGGACCCCAACGGGTCCGTTTGGTTTAATTTGTACACTCTCAGAGTCCAAGAGATAGAAATGCCATTAATGGGGGTCCGTAGATTAATGCATGTCAAACTGGGGGTCGTTGAAATCACTGCTAGAGCTATAAAGATCTTCTTATGGGGGTCCCTGCAGGAATATCTTTTCAAATGGGGGTCCGCAGGCTAATTTGTGTATATTTGGGGGTCCTTGACATGACACTGTCCTAGATGACAAGCCAAAATTAGGGAGGCCGGGTTAAAAGTGCCCTTTTGAGTAGAGAATTTGACTCAAGTGTGCACAAAGTATAGTGATATTGTATAGGCCAGGGGTCCTCAACTAGAAATGATGAAGGTCCACAAATATTTTTTTGAATAAGACCGAGGTCCGGTCCCATGCGTGGCGTCCATCGGAGAGCGGGGCTCTATGCCCGTTTAGTATGGTCAAGCCAAGCTTATACAAATCAGATCCCCTTCCAACCAACCAATAATGGGGTGCAGAGTGCAGGCCCGGAGTGGAACTCCAAATCAGGCCGGGAGTTATACGCCCTGGCAGGCCACACTGCGCGCGCGCGTAGCGCACGCCGGAATTTTGGGGGCCCATGGGGGACATTTTGGGGGCCTTTGCAGCAATTTCACATGAGAAATGTACCATCTGATGTTATTTATATTATTAACTTCTTCCCTCCATTAACATAAGACACACAATGTAGTTGTGCTGCAGCAACACTGCCTGAATTGAATTGAAATTGACTGTGGCTGGCCTGGCCTGAGCTTAGATTATTTTTTGCTGGCCTGACCTGATATTTTTTTTATTATTATTTTTTTTAAATAATTTGCATAGGGTCCGCAGAGAGGTGGTCCGCGGTCTAGTCGTGGACCGCGGTCCGCCAGTTGAGTACCCCTGGTATAGGCTATAACAAAATAAACTGTAGCAGCTGTATTTATTCCAATATTAATCCGAATCCCAAAGGCACAGGTAGATGATAAATCATGTCTACATTAAAAATGAACAATAAAATCAGTCAGTACATCACTTTATTCAAGCAATAGTCCACATGATTTGACAACTACCACAGGTTATGACAGCACAAACTTGTACGATCATTATTCAAAAGGAAGCTTCCATTAATCGTGCTGAAATATAACAGACACAACTCATTATTTTAAAACAAATAATGTCATTGTTCCCAAAACTATAATTCAATTGGTTTGCCACAACTGAAGAAATAAATCATATACACATGTAATGATTAACTGCATACAAAATTATTATAGCCGACGTATAGTCTTATGTGAACCATGTGACTAATGGATTATGAATGCATCATATTTCTGACTGGTCATTTGGTAACTGCACTAGAATTAACTTTATTCAAATTATATATTAAATTGTATGTCATTTTTTTCACAACACTAATATTTTATTTAATACAATATTATATTATTAGTTATGTGGGTATTTGCTACAGTACATTTGCACATTATGTATAATCTTTCCTCCATTTTACATTCTAACTATTGTGAGCAGTGGCTGCCATTATGCACTCTAATCCTTTTGGATTTAGGATGCACTGATAGTATGTTCTTAGCCAAGACTATTTACATTTAACAATTGTTAAAAGTTGTAAACAACAAAGGTTGGTGTGTGAATATGTATGAACTCATGCAGGGGAAGCTAAAAGTGAGAATGCCCTGTTGAAATGTTAACAGCGGTTCTCAACGTTTCTGACTGCAGGGGACCCCCGGGCCGGAAAGGCTTTGGCCATGTTCTAAAGGCCTGGAGGCGACGTGAGTGTATATGTTGTTAAAGATCCCTCAAAATGAACGTTAGACAAGTTATATAAGAAGCATGGAATCTGTGGGTGCCCTAATTAGCATTAGAGACAGTCCTAACCAGAGAGATTATATGGGTGGTGTGGGCACGGGCAGGCAACGTCCTAGCCTGGTTAATAAACCAGACCGAATCAGCCGTTGGCAAAAAAAAATTGCCTACCGGCGGATTTCGGTCTGGAGAGGCTCAATTTTACGCCCATTTCCTACTCCAGAGAATGTGGCCTCCAATAGGGACACGGTATGCAATATGGGCGGGCTTTGGTACAGTGACGTTCAATGCTTGAGACCTTTGACTGACAGTAGCTCTGACCAATTGCGTCAAAGAGAAAATGTGTCCCTGAAAATGAAATCCAAGCTGAGCCTCCCCAGACTAATATCCCGCGGATCCGTGCGATATTAGTCTGGTTTATTAACCAGGCTAGCAACGTCCAGCAGTGTAATCACACACCTTGTTGCAAGCTAGTGGAAAATGTTGATTTTTTAACCCATTCCGGGGCGGGAACCCCTTTTTGTGTATTAAGCATTATGTTATACTTCAGCTATTGAAAACGATTAAAAAAAAATAGATCTACAAGCTCGTAGCTTGTAGATCTGCTATTTTTTTTTAATCGTTAAAATGTGCCTCACATCTTTGAATATATATTCTTTCAGAACGTTTTTAACTAAAATCTTTGCTTCTAGGGGGGGGGGGGGGGGGGTCCCTGGAACAACATATTTTCAGATGGAGGGTCGGCAGCATATTACATTTTTGGGGTCCTTGACATGAAATATTGAGCACCACTGATAAATAAACATAGGTATTTCAGAAAACTGTCATGATTTAGAAGACATTTGTAGAATCGTTCTCAGATCTAAATGGGTTATGATTGATAGCATATGGTCCGATATGGTGGTGAAAACCAAGAGATACCAGCTAGTGAGGACAAAGGCCCGGCCCCACACTGTATTTTAGTGCCTTAACCCATTCTGACCTGAGATCAGATTCATACGAGGTTTCCGCCGGACACACACTGGTCCTGATGAACCCATTCTGACCTGAGATCAGATTCTAAAAATGTCAGTCGCTCTTCGATTTTTCAAAAATAGCAGACCTACAAGCTCGTATCGCGCCACTCGATGGCGCGATATGAGCTTGTAGATCTGCTATTTTTAAATGGCTAAAGCATAACATGATGCCGACACCAAAATGGGTGCCCGGTCAGAATGGGTTAAGTTGGAATTTCCAGTGGAATTTGCATCAGCATAACATAAGCTAAACAAAGTTGACACATTATTTTTCCTTTTATATATGTACTGTATGTGTGTGTTGACAAATGCTGGGCACATACATCTTTTTTTTTTAGGTTCGGGGACTATTAATTGATTCAGCATGAAGACTAAAGCATTCTAAATACATAATACACGCATGTTTTGATCACTGGTACGGCACCCTTCGAGCTGACGTGGAAATGAGCGGAATGTACGACCACGTCACGGCCAAGTTCAAATGCTGAATTCAACACGTAACTTGGGGACGATCGTAAATGTCCGTCCGCTCAAGATATGAGCGTAAACGCCGTGGTGAATCTGGCCCAGAGTGTATCAATGGCACACCCTTGTGTGTTAGCATGAGTAGCTTAATTTTAGTATTTTATTTTTTTCCATTTCGGGGGATTTCAACATGGATTATAAATTGACACAGTTGAGGTTTTCAATGGCAAATATTGCATGCCCAGAATGACCTTCTGTACTTATTGTTTTGTACAGGTCGGTCCACTATGTTCATTTTGAAACATTAGATTTTTTGGTAAATAGACACACATACACCACATACATAAACACATCATAGTACTTAGTACAACCAGTCTCAGAGTATCAAGTAAAACCTTGGGTTAAAAATAAAAAAATAAATGTCGAGGTGGGCTTGTGAGTACAGTATACCCTGCTATCCATTACGTAGTGCACTGAAATGGAATAAATTTAAGACACATTATAAACATCTCCCACAAAACACAAAGACTGCACAGAATAGAGCGAGTCACTGTAGTCGGAACACTTTCATCAGAATGTCTTGATAGAGTGGCATGCAATGTTAAGCCTGATTTCTACTTTGTTTGCACGCCAGGGTCTCAGGCGGAAAATGGCTGTTCCACAGGCTCACGACGCTTGTATATCTGATATCTTTCGGCGTGCGACAGCTGCGCACAAAAAAGTATGAATCAAACCTTTAGGCAAAGTGCAAAATCCACTTGTAGTCACAGTAAACACCAGGTACGCTCCCCTCCCCTCCCATGCCAGTCACAGTAAACACCAGGTACGCTGCTCTCCTCTCTCATGCCATTCACACATCCTTCATATCCGATGGCTCATCATTCCTGCGCTCTGTCATCCTGGCACACCGGGGACAAGTTGTGGAGTTGTCGTAGTAACAATCTCTAAACAAACCAAACAAATGTATACATAATAACAATTGTTACTGCTGCTACAGCAACATAACGCTGTATATTGTCTTGCTTTTTAACGCATTGCGGTTGTGACCTTGTAGGAATTTGTGGCAAAGACATTTGGTGTAGATGGGGGGGGAAAAAAGCAGTCTGAGGAAGACTGAGTGCAGGTACGTTTGAATCAGAGTAAGAGAGTGGCGACACTAGCGTTGACTCCCATTGTAACAATGGAATGTGGAAGTGCTCATTCTATCTCAATGGGATAGTTCCAATGTTTGGAACTATAGCCCATAGTAGTTCCAATGTTTGGAACGATAGCCCATAGTAGTTCCAATGTTTGGAACGATAGCCCATAGTAGTTCCAATGTTTGGAACTATAGCCCATAGTAGTTCCAATGTTTGGAACTATAGCCCATAGTAGTTCCAATGTTTGGAACGATAGCCCATAGTAGTTCCAATGTTTGGAACTATATCCCATAGTAGTTCCAATGTTTGGAACTATAGCCCATAGTAGTTCCAATGTTTGGAGCTATAGCCCATAGGCACCCGCTTTGCAGCGAGATCAAAGCGTGTCGCCACTCTCTGAATAAGAATGGAGGGTTTAAGTGGTTAATGTTTGATTGATGTGATTGGCTGACCTGTGGAAGACAGCAGAGCAGTCATGGCAGACTGACGTGTGACTGTCGAAGGGGAACAGGATGTCTCCCTCCTTACACAGTTCACACACAAATCCTTTGGCCTGACAGCGCTATGACACGCACACGCGCACACACACACACACACACACACACACACACACACACACACACACACACACACACACACACACACACACACACACACACACACACACACACACACACACACACACACACACACACACACACACACACACACACACACACACACACACACACACGTTATGACGATTATGTAATTGTGACAGGCCTATTTTAGGCATGGCCTTTTACGATTATTGAGGAGACTTCATCAGTATATATATATATTTTTTAAGATATTTTTTTTGCGGCTTACGCCTTTTTATTGATTTTTTAAGGGACAGACAGTAGGCTGACAGGAAACGGGAGAGAGATGGGGGGATGACATGCAGTAAAGGCCGTGTCGGGCTCGGGAGTCGAACCCGCGGCACACTGCGACTGGATTACCAGTCAGGTGCCCAGACCGTTACGCCACGGCCTGGGCCAACTTCATCAGTATTATGCTGTGTTTCGTGCATGAAAAAGCCTACGTACCTCGCAGTCTAATTTGATGTGCTTAGCAAAAGTGGTGTGGATCTCGGTGAGAGAGCAGCTGAGTCTACCACTGGAGATGTCAATCAAGTCTTGTAATGAGTACATGTCATCATTCTCCACAAAGTGCTGGCGATCATGGAGCTGTGGACATATACAGTATCAAACGTAATTAGTACATTTGTACAATGATGAATCACAAAGGTAAAGTATACAAAATGGTGAAGAAATACTAAATGATAAGGGGAAACAACTGCTATGGCATTACAAAAAACACAGGGCAACCTAAAAAAAAAAGAAAAGAAAAGAACAATGATAGCCACACAGTGAGCAAAGACAAAATAATCACTTTTCGTGTGATGTCTGAAAAGGCAAAAGTTGACAGGGATGATAACCTTCATAAAAGATTATTAAATCAGGTATCAGTGTGAGATCTAGATTATGTGAGCTCTGCTGATTGTGTGTCCATCATTGAATAAATGAATAAACTAATACAAATTTATTTCGAGCATTGTGACCGTATTATATAATTGTCTCTGGCACAGGTTCTTAAACATTTTCAGTTTCCCACAATATGTAATGAATGCCCGATTCATTTAAAGGGAATGTGACATTAAAAAAAAGGTTTTGGAATTGTTCTTATTTTTTTTAGGTTTTCTAATCTCAATTGCACCCAAAAAACATAAACTTTTAACATTCAGTAGATTTTCTGTGATCTGGCGTTTTCTGGCTCAAACAGGTGCTCTGATTTGCCGGCAGTAAGTGATGTAAGACCCTGCGAATCCCATATATGTCAATGGGATTTGCCAGCAGATGTCACTGTTTTCACTGTGTTGCCTGTTTTCATTGTAGCTCAAAAGGCTTCCAAACCCCAAAGAAAACTTCAGACCACAGAAAATCCACTGAATGTTCAAAGTTCAGGTTTTTTGGATGTAATTGAGGTCATAAAACCTAAAAGAAAAAAAAAAAGAAAAAAAAATGAAAATGAATGTCATAAAACCTTTAAACAGTTTTTCACCATTTTGCGACAGGCTAAGAGTCTAAGAGACACACAAGATATTATGGCTTGAGGGTGGCACGACTAGATGTCATGCCCATTTTCAGACAGCTTGTGTGCAACTGGAAGTTTGGCCTAAGTGTGGCACTACTCGAGGTAAGGCCATGGGTTCATCAAATCAGCAGTGTTCTGTTCATTAACTGCTTCAAGCAATCATAATGTACTACTACTACAACAACAACAACAACAACAACAACAAGAATGACCACTAGGTCATAGCAGTACATTTAACCCATTCTGACCGGGCACCCATTTTGGCGTCGGCATCATGTTATGCTTTAGCTATTTAAAAATAGCAGATCTACAAGCTCATATCGCGCCACCGAGTGGCGCGATACGAGCTTGTAGGTCTGCTATTTTTGAAAAATCGAAGAGCGACTGACATTTTTAGAATCTGATCTCAGGTCAGAATGGGTCAATCAGACCAGTGTGTGTCCAGTGGAAACCTTCGTATGAATCTGATCTCAGGTCAGAATGGGTTAATTTGAGCAGAAGCGTGTTTATGACCAGGGGGAGTCCGATAAACAAATCATGTGTTTCCACAGTAGTCATTGTGTCAAAGTGATTTAGAATGTCTCCAACTGAAAAACATCAGCTGCAAATAATGTACTGATTGTGACAAACAAGTGCTACATTTCAAGGCAGGCTACATAAAAGGCAAGCGAAGCAAAGTGAGAAAATTGAGAAATTCCATCAAAATAACCATGAAATAACCGTGACTTCACAACATGTTGCATCACATCGCAAGCTTGTAAAATTGGCTATTTTTTTTACCAAATGTTGTTAATCTATTACAGAAAAGAGCACTGAGCACCTATTCCCTTCATGCCGGGACAATAATTTATAACCTACAAATACAATGAATAAAATGAATGTTTAAACTTGACGTGGTTCTTCAATTGACATCTATGATTTAATGCTGGAAGTATATCTTGGTGGGGCATAATGTGAATATAAATTGTGTAAATTGTTATGATAATTACACATGCAATATGTCTGTTTAGATCGATCTGCACTAATAACACTAATAAAAGCAAGCACAAGCAGTCATTCACACTACACTAGGCAAGCAAGGCACATCATGTGAATACATAATTGCATATTTTTGTACCTGGCCATGTTCTGGCATCTGATGGATTACTTTGGTGGAACACCAGTTGAATTTAAGCTTGGTTACGTGTATGAGTTGCTGAAAACTGTGGATAGCCTTGGTGCTGGGACGTAATATTGAGCATGTAGATCTAAATTATTGAATAGCCCAAGTACAGTGGTCGGGCGGCCAAATACAGATAATTCTGGGGGTCCTTGACGTGAAAAAGGTTGAGCACCGCTGACATAGAAACATATGGTTTTTCAGGAAACTTTAGAATGTAGAATCTGTTCTCAGCTCTAAATGGGATCAAATTGGGCTTAACCCATTCTGACCCGAGATCAGATTCATACGAGGTTTCCGACGGACACACACTGGTCTGATGAACCCATTCTGACCTGAGATCTCATTCTAAAAATGTCAGTCGTTCTTCGATTTTTCAAAAAATAGCAGACCTACAAGCTCGTATCGCGCCACTCGGTGGCGCGATATGAGCTTGTAGATCTGCTATTTTTAAATAGCTAAAGCATAACATGATGCCAACACCAAAATGGGTGCCCGGTCAGAATGGGTTAAGTGGTTAATCAGTGAGATATTACTCCAAATAATATTCTGTGATGTATCATGTGGGGTCATGGAAACGAGCCTTTGTGATGTGTTTATGTCCCCACATGACAGGTACGGCCACATCAAGCACATGTAAATGAATATTCAACATGGTGGCGCTGTTCCCATTAAATCTAAACACAAAGCATGGCATGAGAAATGTGACTGCATATCAGATTTGGTGCATCGTATGTTTCTCGTCATGACGCAGTGCTGACCTGGAGTAATAGCCGAGCCTCCATCGCTTCCTTACAGGTGATGAAATATGGCTTCATCAAAAGGATATCTTGACGAAGCTTCTGCAAGAGTGATCACACACACACACACACACACACACACACACACACACACACACACACACACACACACACATTATGCGCCATCAGGCAATTATGTAATTGTGACAGGCCTATTAACATGTTACTTGTAAAAAGCATTTTCATTCCAAACCTTTCAAGACTCTAAAAATGTTAAATCTTGTACAGAACTGCCTCATCAGGTCAGGTCACTGAGGACAGTACTCACCCTAATCTCCACCAGTTCCTCCACAAAGTTGAAGAGCAGCGGGTTGATCTCCTTCAGTTTGAGGACAGGTCGCGGCATCATCAGAGCCAAGTAACGGAACGAGGATCGACAGACCTGCCCAGCAGACAGACTGTAAGAGCACACACTGACTGAATGGCTCTACAATGTGCACACACACACACTGACTGAATGGCTCTACAATGTGCACACACACACACACTGACTGAATGGCTCTACAATGTGCACACACACACACTGACTGAATGGCTCTACAATGTGCACACACACACTGACTGAATGGCTCTACAATGTGCACACACACACACACACTGACTGAATGGCTCTACAATGTGCACACACACACTGACTGAATGGCTCTACAATGTGCACACACACACACTGACTGAATGGCTCTACAATGTGCACACACACACACACACACACACACTGACTGAATGGCTCTACAATGTGCACACACACACACTGACTGAATGGCTCTACAATGTGCACACACACACTGACTGAATGGCTCTACAATGTGCACACACACACTGACTGAATGGCTCTACAATGTGCACACACACACACTGACTGAATGGCTCTACAATGTGCACACACACACACTGACTGAATGGCTCTACAATGTGCACACACACACACTGACTGAATGGCTCTACAATGTGCACACACACACACACACACACTGACTGAATGGCTCTACAATGTGCACACACACACACTGACTGAATGGCTCTACAATGTGCACACACACACACACACACACTGACTGAATGGCTCTACAATGTGCACACACACACACACTGACTGAATGGCTCTACAATGTGCACACACACACTGACTGAATGGCTCTACAATGTGCACACACACACACTGACTGAATGGCTCTACAATGTGCACACACACACACTGACTGAATGGCTCTACAATGTGCACACACACACACTGACTGAATGGCTCTACAATGTGCACACACACACACTGACTGAATGGCTCTACAATGTGCACACACACACACACACACACTGACTGAATGTCTCTACAATGTGCACACACACACTGACTGAATGGCTCTACAATGTGCACACACACACACTGACTGAATGGCTCTACAATGTGCACACACACACACACACACTGACTGAATGGCTCTACAATGTGCACACACACACTGACTGAATGTCTCTACAATGTGCACACACACACTGACTGAATGTCTCTACAATGTGCACACACACACTGACTGAATGGCTCTACAATGTGCACACACACACACTGACTGAATGGCTCTACAATGTGCACACACACACACACACACTGACTGAATGGCTCTACAATGTGCACACACACACTGACTGAATGGCTCTACAATGTGCACACACACACTGACTGAATGTCTCTACAATGTGCACACACACACTGACTGAATGGCTCTACAATGTGCACACACACACACACACACACACTGACTGAATGGCTCTACAATGTGCACACACACACACTGACTGAATGGCTCTACAATGTGCACACACACACACACACTGACTGAATGGCTCTACAATGTGCACACACACACTGACTGAATGGCTCTACAATGTGCACACACACACTGACTGAATGGCTCTACAATGTGCACACACACACACACTGACTGAATGGCTCTACAATGTGCACACACACACACACACACTGACTGAATGGCTCTACAATGTGCACACACACACTGACTGAATGTCTCTACAATGTGCACACACACACTGACTGAATGGCTCTACAATGTGCACACACACACTGACTGAATGGCTCTACAATGTGCACACACACACACACTGACTGAATGGCTCTACAATGTGCACACACACACACACACACACTGACTGAATGGCTCTACAATGTGCACACACACACACACTGACTGAATGGCTCTACAATGTGCACACACACACACACACACTGACTGAATGGCTCTACAATGTGCACACACACACACACACACTGACTGAATGGCTCTACAATGTGCACACACACACTGACTGAATGGCTCTACAATGTGCACACACACACACACACACACACTGACTGAATGGCTCTACAATGTGCACACACACACACTGACTGAATGGCTCTACAATGTGCACACACACACACTGACTGAATGGCTCTACAATGTGCACACACACACACACTGACTGAATGGCTCTACAATGTGCACACACACACACTGACTGAATGGCTCTACAATGTGCACACACACACACACACACACACTGACTGAATGGCTCTACAATGTGCACACACACACTGACTGAATGGCTCTACAATGTGCACACACACACTGACTGAATGGCTCTACAATGTGCACACACACACACTGACTGAATGGCTCTACAATGTGCACACACACACACTGACTGAATGGCTCTACAATGTGCACACACACACTGACTGAATGGCTCTACAATGTGCACACACACACACACTGACTGAATGGCTCTACAATGTGCACACACACACTGACTGAATGTCTCTACAATGTGCACACACACACTGACTGAATGGCTCTACAATGTGCACACACACACACACACACACACTGACTGAATGGCTCTACAATGTGCACACACACACACTGACTGAATGGCTCTACAATGTGCACACACACACACACACTGACTGAATGGCTCTACAATGTGCACACACACACTGACTGAATGGCTCTACAATGTGCACACACACACTGACTGAATGGCTCTACAATGTGCACACACACACACACTGACTGAATGGCTCTACAATGTGCACACACACACACACACACTGACTGAATGGCTCTACAATGTGCACACACACACTGACTGAATGTCTCTACAATGTGCACACACACACTGACTGAATGGCTCTACAATGTGCACACACACACTGACTGAATGGCTCTACAATGTGCACACACACACACACTGACTGAATGGCTCTACAATGTGCACACACACACACACACACACTGACTGAATGGCTCTACAATGTGCACACACACACACACTGACTGAATGGCTCTACAATGTGCACACACACACACACACACTGACTGAATGGCTCTACAATGTGCACACACACACACTGACTGAATGGCTCTACAATGTGCACGCACACACTGACTGAATGGCTCTACAATGTGCACACACACACACACTGACTGAATGGCTCTACAATGTGCACACACACACTGACTGAATGGCTCTACAATGTGCACACACACACACTGACTGAATGGCTCTACAATGTGCACGCACACACTGACTGAATGGCTCTACAATGTGCACACACACACACACTGACTGAATGGCTCTACAATGTGCACACACACACACTGACTGAATGGCTCTACAATGTGCACACACGTTATAGCGAAAACTAGCGCTGGGACTCGATAATGTTTTTATAAATAATCAAATTAGAGGCTTTGTAATTAATTAATCGAATCCCATTTTAATCTCATATCAATGTTTGACCTTAGAACAGTGATACAAGTGAATTAATGAATAGTGACTAAATAAGCTTAACCAATAAAACAGTTTTTTTTTAACAAGGTGGTAATTAACCAAGACCAACAGATCAGTGCAATTGTTGCCCTAAAGTGCAGCAAATTTTAGGAATATACTCTATAATACACTTTAGAGATTCAGGTAGCCTGTATGAATTCAAGGACCTTCTGTAATCTCAACACTTCAACTTTGTTTCAAATCATTTGCACTGTGCCAAATCCAGTGTGGTAATCCAGGGTTACCTTGCGTTGTTCAAACTCCCAGTTGTGAATGACTCGCGCTGGGATGATGTCCGTGTCATTCCAGTGGCATGTGCTGCAGTAATACTGGCCTGTGTAGTCACACTGCCTGGCCTCACAGGGAATACCCCCTATGAGATACAACACATCACATCACATCACATCACACTGTCTGGCCTCACAGGGAATACCCCCTATGAGATACAACACATCACATCACATCACATCACACTGCCTGGCCTCACAGGGAATACCCCCTATGAGATACAACACATCACATCACATCACATCACACTGTCTGGCCTCACAGGGAATACCCCCTATGAGATACAACACATCACATCACATCACATCACACTGTCTGGCCTCACAGGGAATACCCCCTATGAGATACAACACAACACATCACATCACATCACACTGTCTGGCCTCACAGGGAATACCCCCTATGAGATACAACACAACACATCACATCACATCACACTGTCTGGCCTCACAGGGAATACCCCCTATGAGATACAACACAACACATCACATCACATCACACTGTCTGGCCTCACAGGGAATACCCCCTATGAGATACAACACAACACAACACATCACATCACATCACACTGCCTGGCCTCACAGGGAATACCCCCTATGAGATACAACACAACACATCACATCACATCACACTGTCTGGCCTCACAGGGAATACCCCCTATGAGATACAACACAACACATCACATCACATCACACTGTCTGGCCTCACAGGGAATACCCCCTATGAGATACAACACAACACATTAAGGTTGGGCGATATGCCAATTTTTTTCAACCGCCAATCGTCTGACCAATATTCGCCGATTGACGATGTATTCGTGTCATAAAAGTAAAGTGAGAACAGCTCACTGCAGGTCGCAATAAAGCCAGATCTACAAGCTCTCAAGGCGCCGCGTCCTGCCTGTTTTCGCAGCTCCGTTCGCTAGGCGTTGAGAGCTTGTAGATCAGTCTGTTTCTGCAGACTGCAGCGCAGCCAGGGTAACTAGCTCCCTTCCCTCCCCGCACCGGTCGTCGGAGGCTCGGAGCGGAGCCCACAAGCTGCTGCGGCCGCCCCGGGCTGATCCACACAGGCTCTCAAGGCATGTCCTGCCTGTTTTTGCAGTGCCGTTCGCTACGCGTTGAGAGCTTGTAGATCTGTCTATTTTTGCAGCGCTGGTGTCGGGGTTCGTTCACGTTGTCAATAAAAATAACTTGGATTACAGGCGGAGATGAAGTTCAATCAGTGGGTTGCACCAGTATTGGCTACACGCTAAGCTAATCGCTAAGCTAATGAATGATCCCCGTGCCTATACACTAACACTAGTAGACAGTTTTTTTTATTTCCCCCCCGCCACTCACGGGTGGCGCATTGGTATTGTGATGAGACACGAGACAGCAGTGTGCATTCTGTTGTGACTGTATATTATTAAACTGCATGGGTCTGGACTCCGGAGCTTAAACAACATGTAGGCTACAGGCTCCCAGCCAGGCTGCCGTAAGTGCCGTGCCGCGGTGCCCGTCACTGCCCGATGCTGGCTGCTGACAGTGCTGAGTGCGGGGACTGTGGGAGGCTGGGAGCATACCATTATAACGGGGGATTTCCACCCGGCCGCTGTTGTTTGCTGATTCACATGTTGCTCACACTTTACATGTTAATTGGGCTAAATCGTCCCGAGAAATCGCCTAATAAAAATATTCGGCGATTGGATTCGTATATTCGCGATTGACGATGTATTCGTATCGTCACCCAACCCTACAACACATCACATCACATCACACTGTCTGGCCTCACAGGGAATACCCCCTATGAGATACAACACAACACATCACATCACATCACATCACACTGCCTGGCCTCACAGGGAATACCCCCTATGAGATACAACACAACACATCACACAAGTAAGACGCGCAAACGCGGGAAGCGAACGCAGCTCGTAAATGGCAATAACAACAATTAGAATAAATTACATACTTTTTTAAGGTTTTATTTTTAAAGTTCTCTTTTTTGTGTTTTTTTTAAGATTTTATTTTTAAGTTAAGTTTTTTGAAGTTAAGTGTTTTTAAAGGGGTTTTTTTAAGTAAAGTTTTTTTGTGTTTTTTTAAGTTTTTAAGATTTTATTTTGAAGTTAAGTTTTTTGAAGTTAAGTGTTTTTAAAGGGTTTTTTTAAAGTTTTTAATTTTAAGTTAAGTTTTTTTTTAAGTTTTTTAAGATAGAACACATCACATCACACTGCCTGGCTTCACACGGAATACCCCCTATGAGATACAACACAACACACATACAATAGGGCATTCACTTCTAGTCATTTTTACTAGTTGACTTAAGTTGTCTAGTTTACTAGTCTGCTATTTTTCAATAGCTAAACCATAACATAATGCTTAAAACACCAAAAGGGGTTCCCAACTTCTCACCCAGAATGTGTTAAAAAATACAAAGGAATGGTAATGTGTTTTCTTTTAATTACAAATGGCCTCATAAACAAAAAGCATGACCTTGTGATAACTAAACGTTAACTATGGATCCCTGCTTATTGTCGGTATCATCCGGAGCGTGGGAGTTTATCCCCCTTTCCCAATGCGCTAGACATCTGGTAGATGGACTGCTGAGGTGGAGGATACCATCAGCTCCCAGTATACTTACCGCACGACTTGGCACATAAAAGCCGTGCTACTCACACACCAGGATCCAACCCATAATAAGTGCTCTACCGACTGAGCTACCCGGACACTAATATACATCATCGATTATATAAACTAATTGTGCCAAGCGATAATTAAATAAAAGGATAAAATATAATAATCAATCACTATTTTGGGGCGTGTCATTCTAGGTGAAAGGTGTTCACAAAATACAAAAAAACAATGACAGTCTTACATTTTGAAAATAGCCGACACACAATCGACAATATCGTGACACACTGAGCTTGTTTGAGCCATTTAGTAGTTAATAGATTAAAAACCTGTGCTTCTCGATGAATGGAAGAAGCAATTGATATTCTAACCGCCATAACAGTACAATGTATGCACACTCACGCAGTGACACAGGAGTGATATTATAACCGCCATAACAGTACAATGCATGCACACTCACGCAGTGACACAGGAGTGATATTCTAACCGCCATAACAGTACAATGCATGCACACTCACGCAGTGACACAGGAGTGATATTATAACCGCCATAACAGTACAATGTATGCACACTCACGCAGTGACACAGGAGTGATATTATAACCGCCATAACAATACAATGTATGCACACTCACGCAGTGACACAGGAGTGATATTATAACCGCCATAACAGTACAATGTATGCACACTCACGCAGTGACACAGGAGTGCGACATTCTGCACAGCGGTAGTCTTGTCGGTCCAGTCCTATCTCAGGGCAGATGCTGAGCTCGTACTCGGACTGGTGGCTCACCTTTGACCTCACACAAGGCTTGGTGATTAGGTTCATGCATTTGCTGTGGCAACGGTAATAGCAACCTGCAAATGTTGAAGACAAAAAGAGACACATCTGGCATGATATTTCAACCCATTTAGACCCGAGCTCGATTCTACAAAATGTCTTCTAAATTATGACGGTTTTCTGAAAAACCCTATGATATGATATGATATAGTACTTTATTGTCATTTCACACTGAAATTTGTCTTGCGACACAGCAGCCAAGTATGCAGAAACACATATACAAAACACAAATAACAAGACAATTTACATACATAGAGACATGAGCAATATCCACCGCTTAGATTATCCTGTGGCTACTACATCTCCTGATTAAGCCTCAAGGTCGACTGGTAGACAAAGGACCTCTTTAGTCTGACCTTATTGTATGCTGGTACACCATATCTCCTTCCTGAAGGTAGCAACCTATATTCTCCATACAACACATGCTTAGTATTAGAGGTGATATTCCTTGCTAACCTTAAGATGCTGTTATCATATGTGGATGTATAAAGTTTCAGAAGTTGTTGTCCAACAATCTTTGAACAAATGTTCAGTTGTTGCAGCAGTTGTGACTTTAGGGCTGCAGACAAACATCCATACCATACTATGTTTCTATTGTCGGTGGTGCTCAGATTATTTCATGTCAAGGACCCACAAAATATATGTAATTGGCTGCTGACCCCAAATCTCAAAATACGTTGTTCCCTCTTCTCTGAAAGAATATATATTCAAAGATTTGTGCCACATTTTCACGAGAAAAAAAAAATAGCAGACCTACAAGCTCATAGCGCTATGAGCTTGTAGATCTGCTATTTTTCAATAGCTAAAGTATAACAAAATCCTTAATTAAATAAATGATTCTAGGTAGAATATCCTAACCAGACTACGCCAGATAGCTGCAGACAGCAGGAATGTAAACAGCCCCCACGAACGATAAAAAAGGATTTTGCGAACGCCTGGTAAGATTAGGTTCAAAACTTTTTTTAGAAACCTCTTATCGTGTTGCATGTGTAGGTCACGTCTTCGCTGGCTTTCAAGAATAGAAGACGATTTTCAACATTTTAAGGTGCTCCAAGGAAATACAGCTGCAACAGACAGACCGCTTCTCCATGGCGTCACACCCGGTCTCGCCAAGATCCCGCCCGATTGGTCCGACCCAGGCCGGCTGATTGGTCCGAAACGGTTCATCGGATGCTGGATTGCGAACTTGTGAATCAACACGGCACGGGGTGGCGGTGGCTCAGCGGTAGAGTGGAACCGAGAGGTTCCCAGTTCGATCCCTGTGGGCTCTCCCAGAGTTAGTGTCGAAGTGTCCTTGAGCAAGACTCTGAACCCCTGATTGCTCACGATGTGCACGTTTGTGCCTTGCATGGTTTCCGCCGCCATCGGTGTGTGAATGTGTGTGTGTGTGTGAATGGGTGAATGTAATGCACAATCTATGTAAAGCGCCTTGGGGAAAAAAGGCACTATATAAATGCATCATTTACCAATACCACCCAAATCTGGCAGAGTCAGGTTAAGAATAGCCTGAGCTAACGTGTTAGGTTTCTGGTCTAGAGGGGCGGGTCGCGGCTGAGATTTGCGCACGCCCTGATTGGATCTCATCGATCTGTCCGTCACCCCATGGCCCCTCCTCTCCCCCCTAGTGCAGCGCTACGTCACATCATTTGGAGCGACGCCCACCCGGAAGGGTTGACTCCCACTTTTAGACCAGAGCGGCCAATGCGTTCCTCCAGGCTTTCAATTTTTGCACCAACAAAAATGAAAGCCTGGTACCGAGGCTAGGTTAAGAATATCCACCCTAGAGATAGAAGTGCCCTTGAAATGTTGGCAGCGGCTATTGGTCAATGTCACTTTGAATATGCCTGCACATCCTGGCACACGAGCACAGTGGTTCCCAAAGTGGGGTCCGGGGACCCCCAGGGGTCCTCGAGGGAGTTCCAGGGGGTTCCCCAGCTAAATGAATAGTTAGGTGCCCAAATGGACCCTTATTGGTCTGTAACTCTGAGAGTGTACAAATTGTACACTCTCAGAGTTAAATTAACATTGATTTACATCAGGGTCCCAGAGATAGAAATGCCATTAAATGGGGGGTCCGTAGCGCAATTCAAAGTCAAACTGGGGCGTCCTTGAAATTAAACGGGTTGAGAGTCACTGCTAGAGCCGTGAGAATATTCTCTTATGGGGGTCCCTGTCATATCTTTTCAAATGGGGGTCTGCGGGCTAATGAGTGTCAATTTGGGGGTCCTTGACATGGGAAAGTTTGGGAACCAGTGCACTAGCAGCATCCCCATAGATCCTCACCTGTACATGTATACCACGTCTGGATAAGGCCCCATAGATCCTCACCTGTACATGTATACCACGTCTGGATAAGGCCCCATAGATCCTCACCTGTACATGTATACCACGTCTGGATAAGGCCCCATAGATCCTCACCTGTACATGTATACCACGTCTGGATAAGGCCCCATAGATCCTCACCTGTACATGTGTACCACGTCTGGATAAGGCCCCATAGATCCTCACCTGTACATGTATACCACGTCTGGATAAGGCCCCATAGATGCTCACCTGTACATGTATACCACGTCTGGATAAGGCCCCATAGATCCTCACCTGTACATGTATACCACGTCTGGATAAGGCCCCATATGATGGTGCTACACTTGTCACAGGTCTGTTTGACACTCTTGCTCTTTTCCTTAGAGAAACGGTGCTCCAAAAGAACCCTCAGATTGGGTTCGTCCTCCTCGGGGTCCTGTTGAGGAACAAAAGGACAGAGACATCAAGCACGGGACATGTAGAAAGGCCCACCCATGGGTCCACTCCACGCAGCACACTGCATGTAGAAAGGCCCACCCATGGGTCTACTACATGCAGCACACTGCATGTAGAAAGGCCCACCCATGGGTCCACTCCATGCAGCACACTGCATGTAGAAAGGCCCACCCATGGGTCCACTCCATGCAGCACACTGCATGTAGAAAGGCCCACCCATGGGTCTAGACCATGCAGCACACTACATGTAGAAAGGCCCACCCATGGGTCCACTCCATGCAGCACACTACATGTAGAAAGGCCCACCCATGGGTCCACTCCATGCAGCACACTGCATGTAGAAAGGCCCACCCATGGGTCCACTCCATGCAGCACACTGGGTTCCAGGAACCCCTCAGAAGATTTGAGTTAAAACATTCGCTCTGAAAGAATATATATTCAAAGATTTGTGCCACATTTTCACGATAAAAAAAAAAAAAGCAGATCTACAAGCTTGTAGCGCGGCACCATGACCTTGCCGATCTGCTAGTTCTCAATAGCTAAAGTATAACAAAATGCTTAAAACACCAAAAGGGGTTCTCCCCGCCCAAAATGGATTAAACAAAAATATAAGTTCTTTGGAGAAATACCACAGCATTGATTCGGTGGCCTTCCTCAGACTAAATGAAGGGAAAGCTACCACACGGTTATACATTATGTATACTGCAGGTTGCTCAGGCTCTCATTGTGGCAATCATTAGGTGAACATCTTTTTTTTATGGGTTTAACAATTCACATAACTACAGTAAACGAGCAGCGCGAAAGAGGACATGTATGACGTTAAGATAAGAAAACCCAGACTGTGCAGCAAACTGAGCACAGTGACATGGACTTGGGTTTTCATTCTCCCATATACTGTACAGGTTTTAGTTTTGTCTATAAATTATATTAGGAATAAAACTAGGCAGTTGTGTGCTTTGTGTGCAGAAGAGGTGGGCAATTATTTTTCCCAAGGGGCCAAATGAGAAACAGAAAATATTGTAGAGGGCAAGATTTGAGTTAACACTACGAAGTCTGAAAAAACTCACTACTACTCAGTCGGCTGAACGGTCAGGGGGACCGTGTTTTTGGTGCGATTTGATTGGCCACTCTCTCCCCCACACGTCCCTCTCCAGCTGGAGAAGACATTGTTCAAGCCTGCATCCCATTTCCAACGAATTAAATCATAATATGTTTCTTAACACATGTTTTCACTCCTAAAATGTATAAAACTAATAATACATGTGAAAAATATATATTTTGCCGTTGCCCGTTAGTACTATATTGCAACATAGCCATGGAAGAGTGTCACGTTGCTGCCTTTTGTTGTTATTTTTTTCCTTCCAAAAGAGCAAGATCACTTGTCTTTTCTTGTGTGTTATCAATGTAATTAATATATGTGACCCCACGCGATGTACAGACTGCTTGACTAGGCATGTAAACATGACATAATTGTATTAATGTTTAAGTGTAATGATGTTATTGACCGGATTGTCCGTAGTCCTCCAGCCGTTAGCTTACAGTTGCTAATATTATAAGCTAACAACATTACTAAAGCCAATGTATTGCATTAAATGCGGCCTGTCCGCGGTAAATTACTTATACAAGTGAGTCGCGTTATATTTACCTAAATTACCAGCCAAAGTACATTCCAAATAAACAATTATTAGCCACGTTATGTTGTTATATCAGTTTAATTAATAAAAAACATCGTTCAGAATGCCGTTAGCACTGTGAATTCAACATCCGGTGAGGAGAGGATACGGTTCGTGTATGTGTTGTGTATGGAAAACAGCGCATACAGTGGCTTACCGGATGTAAGCCTTGCACACTAAATAGAAAGCCTGCAGCCTGGTGATACAAAAAATAAACTCCACACGTGAAATGCACTGCATGTTGAGGAGAAACACCAGCTCAGCTGCTGTTTATAACATATCGTGCAGTTATTGAATTCATGAACATTTGCATGCTTCCCTGAGAGGGAGAGAGAGAGAAAAAGTTTACAGATAAAGAAGGACGGACAGGCTGAACTCTTTTGACTGACAAAGAGCTGGCGATATTGAGCCTATATGCCAGAACAAATTAATCCACAGCAGCATGCCTACATAAGTTCCACGTCGCTTGCAGAAAGAACTGTTCTTTTGACTGACAAAACATTTAGCGGTTCGGGAGGTCTATCTGGTTGGAATTATTCAAACACTTTTTATTTTGTATCGCGCATCGGCAAGCGTTCTCGCTTCATGGCAAGTAAATGTCGGGTCGAGTCTAACCGAGCATTCAATAATAATAATAATAATAATAACAATGATAATAATCATTGTATTCATATTCCTATTATCTTATCAAAATAATAAACAAATTCCAAGTTAATTAACCAGCCAAACGTATATGATTTAATTCGTTGGACATGGAATGCAGGGTTGAACAACAACAACAACAACAATGCCGTCTCGATCCAACTGTCTGTTTGTGTTCTTTTTTTTTTCTCCACCCCTACCACCATAACCACCATAACTCGCTCATTTTTTGCTCATTTAAAAAAAATCAAAATACCATGTAAACTATGGAATTGGGGCTTTCATTTGGTATATAAATCGGTTGTGTAGGCGCTCTCTACGAAACGATATCAAGTGAAAAGGAAATGTCGGGGAATCACCATTAACACCATTATCAAGCAGCGCAAACAAAAGACGAGAGGGGGAGAAAGGGTGACGGCGGTCGATTGGGCCGATTATAGTCAGACTGAGTAAGAGATATATGCCTAAAATCATATTTACAAAATGTTTCAAATGGAAAAAAAAACAGAGATGATTTCAACCGAATATTTAGACAAAGTCATGCAAGGGGAACTTTCTCTGGACTCCATGGGCTAAGAAAATAAACGTTGAAATTTCAAATTCGGTCAGAACGGCTGCTCAGACTTCCTAGTGTTAAACGTTCGCTCCGAAAGAATATATATTCAATGATTGGAGGCAAATTTTTCACAAATTTTCAAAAATAGCAGACCTACAAGTTCATAGCGCAGCACAAGAGCGACTGACATTTTTAGAATCTGATCTCAGGTCAGAATGGGTTCATCAGACCAGTGTGTGTCCGGCGGAAACCTCGTATGAATCTGATCTCAGGTCAGAATGGGTTAAAACCCATTCTGACCTGAGATCAGATTCATACGAGGTTTCCGCCAGAATGGGTTAAAACCCATTCTGACCTGAGATCAGATTCATACGAGGTTTCCGCCGGACACACACTGGTCTGATGAACCCATTCTGACCTGAGATCAGATTCTAAAAATGTCAGTCGCTCTTCGATTTTTCAAAAATAGCAGACCTACAAGCTCGTATCGCGCCACTCGGTGGCGCGATATGAGCTTGTAGATCTGCTATTTTTCAATAGCTAAAGCATAACATGATGCTGACACCAAAATGGGTGCCCGGTCAGAATGGGTTAAACGAGTCAGTTTAACGTTGCACTTTCTTGTGCTTCTCTTCACAGCTGTCAGTTTACGCCTCACTCGGCCCCGCTGCTGTACCGTACCTTGAGCTCTTGCAGTTTGAGGCGCAGATGAATGAGTTTGACCACAGTGTCCTTCTGTCTCTCCGAGTGTTCAGGCAGCTCCAGGATCAGTCTCTTACAGTCCTCGATGGCCAGCTTCAGCTGTTCTATATCCGACGCAACAAATGATCTCTGTGTAAAGAGGATGAACGGGTTAAAGAGCTCACACACACACACACACACACATTTGAATTATTACAATTTGGATCTGAGGCGCAATACAATAGATCCAAACACTGATCAGAAGATGGTTACATTATATGGTCCAAGCAAATACAACTGCTGCACATGCAAAAAAAAGATAGCCCATTGATGACATACACTACTACTACTTTCTTTTACACACACACCCACACACACCCACACACACACACACACACACACACACACTTACGGAAGGCCTTGAGAAGTGGTCTTCGGCTAGGCCAAGATCCATGGCGCGATCAGAGCTCAGGGTTCTGGTCTCTGAGGAGAAGGGCTGGGGTCTGGCCTCTAAGGGAAGAGGACGGCAGCACAAGGCACAGCTCTCATTAAAAGAACACACACAGCGACTGTGCTCCGACTCTTATGTTCAGGCATGCATGGTTAATGCTCACACATACTGTATATGACAAGCCCTGCTGCACTTCAACCAATCACTACTGAGCAGTATAAAATGGACTGTTGGTATGTATTCATAGATACAGTATCTAGTGATCTTATCTTACTGTACACACCAGTGGTTCCCAAAGTGAGGGCGTTCCAGAGGGTCCCCAGCTAAATGATAGTTTGGAACCAAATGGACAATTATGGGTCTGTAACTCAAGAGTGTACAAATGGAACCAAATGGACCCATTAGGGTCAATTTGGTTCCATTTTATACACTCTCAGAGTTAAATTAACCCATTCTGAACGGGCACCCATTTTGGTGTTGGCATCATGTTATGCTTTAGCTATTGAAAAATAGCAGCTCTACAAGCTCATAGCGCGCCACCGAGTGGCGCGCTACGAGCTTGTAGGTCTGCTATTTTTGAAAAATCGAAGAACAACTGACATTTTTTTAATCTGATCTCAGGTCAGAATGGGTTAATCAGACCCAGTGTGTGTCCGGCGGAAACCTCGTATGAATCTGATCTCAGGTCAGAATGGGTTAAATCAAGACACTTCCAGTCATATCACAAGTGGTCCTCTAGTCCAGATCATTTGAAAATGAACCAATCGGAGAAACCAATCGAAGAAAGAAAGAAAATCAGAGACTCTGAACTGAGTGGTGCTGTACTGCTTACTAACTGTACTATACTGTACAAGCCCTCCTCCCTGGCCTCTCTATGTGTGTGCATGTGTGAGTGCGCGTGTGTGTTACGTAATGGCTGCTAAAAACTCAGCTTCCCATCATGCACCTGTGCTCAACAGCCACTTTGTCACCTGTTGTTGGTACCCTAAACAGACAGACAGACATAGGGAGCCTAAACACAGTACATGTACTCTCAGAACCAGAGCCAGTCCATTTTGCTATTTCAGTTATGCTGCAGCCTGCAGGTCACTTTTTGAAACTCTTTGCGGCACCATTAATCATGAACATAAGACAGGTAGACCGCGCCTCCTTCAGCTCGGAGGCAATGTAAACGTTTGTTTTCTCATGCCAAAAAAAGCTCCTTTCAATTGATGAAAGTCCCGGAAGAGACGCCTTGTGATTCGCCAGTGGCAGCGTCCCTTCCTGCAGCGGCCAATGAGGCATATAGGTTTTTATGATCTATGATCATTGATTTGAACAAGAACAACAAACAAGAAACAGATTACTATGACTCACTGTTGAGTGTGCATCATACGCTTTGAATTTCAACTTATGTTTATTATTTGTGCAGTGCAAAAGTACCAGTTATTATAATGTAAATGCAGGTACTGTATATGATGTCACACTGACAGTTTGCTGCTTGAACCAGTATGAGTGAGGGACAAGAGAGTAAACCCCTCTTGATTCTTGATTTTCTTGTGTGCTGGATTTAGTGGATAAACAGCTTTGGGGAACTTCAAGGTCACAGACGGACGGCTGCAATTCGAAACTGGCCCCCGTAAAATCTGAATTTGTCCACTCACTGTTAGCAGTCTTTGTATTGAGTTGTGCTTGAAATGTACTGTCATTCTGCAAACTGTTCTGCAAACTATTCTGCAATACATATTTCAATCAAACTGTAAAGGCCAAGGAACCTAAAACAGGTACTTAAGGTCATAAGGTGTGGTGATATTTTACAGTTAGGAGGATGCTTTCCATTCTGGGCAGGAACCCCTTTTGGTGTTTTAAGCATTGTTGAAAAAAATCACACCAGTGTGAACCAAGTGGTGCAACTCCCGTCTATTGGTTCTCTGTATCGTTTGCGTCCAGCAGGTGGCAGCCATGTCACATACTTCTCTCGTTCCAATTTCACGCATGCGCACACCACTCGTGCTCACACAGGTACAGAGGGACATCACAAACAGGTACACAGCTACACGGACATTGCATGCTGGATGTAGAAGTGGTTGCACCACTTAAAAATAGCAGATCTACACGCTCATAGCGTGGCACTAGGTCTGCTATTTTTGAAAAATCGTGAAAATGTGGCGCAAATCTTTGAATATAAATTATTTCAGAGCCAAAGTTATGTTGTTCCAGGGGTCCCTGGAACAACATATTTTCAGATGGGGGTCGGTGGCCAATTACATAATAATCTTGGGGGTCCTTGACATGAAAATGTTTGAGAACGACTGACATAGAAACAGGGTTTTTCAGAAAACTGTCAGGATTTGGAAGACATTTTGTAGAATCGTTCAAAATGGGTTAAGGTGTGGCGATATTTGACAGTTAGGAGGTCGCGTTTTAATGACAATGTGCCCCCAGACCAGAGCACTACGGAGAGCTTTACCGTGTTTCGGGGGGGTCCTGTTGTCTCCGTGGACACCATCCTCCTCTTCCTCCTCCTCCTCCCCGCGGTCAAAAGGGTTGAGTCGGTGTTGGCGAAAAACCGCAAGTCTCTCATCATACGCCATTTCAATGGCCACATCTAGCAAAACATATGTTATTATATTATATTACATAATACAGTCACCCTGTGTGGACAAGTACAGTATAGTCTAGAGTTGTCCCGATACCATTTCTTTCAGACAGAGTACAAGTACTTCATTTTTAGTACTCGCCGATACAGAGTACCGATACGAGTACTTTCTTTTTGTTGAGTAACCACTTATTTTAACCCCTCTTTCTCATAGATCATGCAAATTGATCTCCGATCTACACTTTGTCAGTTGTCATTTATGCTTGTAGATCGGCTGTTTTTTTTGTAACCAGTATCGGTACAACTCTAGTATAGTCAGGTCTTCCAAATAGTCAAGATGGGAAAGCAACTTTCAGGCAGTGTTGTTTTTGGCAGCAAATGTTGGTTTTAGTCATAGTCTCTTCAATAGTTTTCATTTAGTTTCAGTCACATTTTAGTCACCTGGAATGTTTTAGTGTTAGTCTAGTTTTAGTCTAGACTAAATATCATCTACAGTTGATTTAGTCGACTAAAATGTATTTTGGTGGGCATTGATGCCGTCGTAATGACCGTTTTTACACTTGCTGAAAATAGCTGATCTACAAACTCACAATGCATCGCAGTGCGACACGTTGTGAGCTTGTAGATCTGCTATTTTCAGCATGCAACCAAGTGTAAAATGACTTAGATACTGGATCTCTTGTCCACTAGTCCCCTCCCTAGCATTTTAGTCTAGTTTTTATCTGTTGACAAAATTGTCAATATATTTACTCTTAGTTTTAGTCATAGCTTAGTTTTCGTCAGTGAAAAAAGGTAGTCGACGAACATTTTTCGTCTTAGTTTTTAGTCGACGAAAAACAACACCGCTTTCAGGTTGACTCGATGCCCCTGATATTACAACCGGACTAACCTGGCATCACCAGACTTTCCACCGCAGAGGAAACAACCAGACAGCAACATATTTGTATAGATTTTTCAATCTAAATCCCATTTTTCTGATGTTAGGAGATCAATAATCAAGTACTGTGTGGCAAAAAGTACCCTATTGTCACCTGTGCATTTCTTGCTTGTAAAACAATGTATCCAGCCTTACCTACTCTGTGTGTGTGTGTGTTTTTCTCTCTGCAAAAGTTAGCTCTGAACTTGGTGGATCTGCTTTTAGCTTCTGTGGCCCTAAATAACCTGCAAACGACATTGAAACTGACCACACTGGTACCCTTGAGTCGTTTTAAAACCGTGCACTGGAAAGCTTGGCGAGGCGAGGTGAGCACACAGACCCCTAGCCGCAATTTGCAACTCTAGATTTTTTTATTATGGGATGAATCTAGAGTTGCAACAAGCTCCATCCACTTCCTATTCATAATTTTTGGTTTGTGATCTGCTTGTCTTAAATGACGTTAAACTCACCAACATTGCAGCTGCAGTCCAAGCTTGAATTATCCTCTTTCAATCTGCCGAGCTTGTTTTTCATAAAAATCCACCGTAGAGATGTTATGAGCTACTTTCTGTCAAGACATCCTCTGCAAATGATTATTTTTTTTAAGTGTTGCAGTTTGGAAGCACTCGTTTCTGTTAACGGGTCGCGCTGCTGCCTCCTGCATTATGTGCAATTTCGAAACAGGTTGAACGCAGGGCCGTTCAGTGACGTACGACGAGTGCTTCCAAACTCCAGCACTTAGAAAAAGAATCACTTGCAGAGGATGTCTTGACAGAAAGTAGCTCATAACATCTCTACGGTGGATTTTTATGAAAAACAAGCTCGGCAGATTGAAAGAGGATAATTCAAGCTTGGACTACAGCTGCAATGTTGGTGAGTTTAACGTAGTTTAAGACAAGCAGATCGCAAACCAAAAATGATGAATAGGAAGTGGATGGAGCTTGTCTGCAACTCTAGATTCAACCTAGCCCTGAAACATGACTGCCATGATGATTATCATGACAGTCATGAAGAAACTTAGCCCTGTTTTTGGCGCTCGCTGCATTTACAAGATTTCCGTATATATAAACATTCAGATTTCAAATATAAAGTACTCACAATTTGTCCCACGGGTGTTAGTTAGTAGCAGCGCCAGCGATTAGAATTGCTGCATCCCGCGTTGTTTAATAAAAAGCTTTTTTAACCGAGCGCCCCGGCTACTTTTTTCAAACGGGGTTCGTTTGGGAAATCCACAGTTGCACACTGGGAGCGCACTCGCCTATTAGTCTGTATTGGCAGGGCGGTCAGCGTACCTATATCGAACACACCGAGCGATAGGGGTGCGTAGTTGAAAGCCAATGGCAAAATAACAGCTCGGATAAAAATGCTTTTTATTAAACAACGCGGGATGCAGAAATTCTAATCGCTGGAGCAGCAACTAACTAACACCCGTGGGACAAATTGTGAGTACTTTATATTTGAATTCCGAATGTTTATATATACGGAAATTTTGTAAATGCAGCGAGCGCCAAAAACAGGATGCAGTTACTTCATGACTCTCGTAGTCATGAACCATGGCTAGATTCAACCCATTAAAGCTCAGCTCAAGACCCACCTCTACAACATTGATTTTAAATGATCTTTTATTTTTTGTTATTCACGTCCTCACTGTATTGTATTACTGCTTGTTTTTCCTTTTTTTTTAATGTCGTTGCCTTAGTTTATCTGTTCTTATCTTTGTACCACTGCCTTCTCCTGATTTGACACTGCGTTATTGTCCTATTGTTTTAACTGCATGCCTGTTTTAATGCTGTTTTGTTTTGCTTTTGTTTTTATTATCTTTTTTGCTCTGTAAAGCACTTTGAGCTACATTTATGTATGAAAGGTGCTATATAAATAAAGTTTATTATTATTATTATTGTAAAAAAATCTAGAGTTGCAAATTGAGGTTAACAGACCCCCACAATATGGAACTGTTTTTAGATCGTTTTGTCTCAGCTTTGTATTTGTAAACCTACCATCTAGTATGTATATTCACAAGTATATATTTTGTTTTTCTTTTCCTGATCTTCTCATGTATTGTGATGGTTTTTTTCTATATGATATTGTTGTATTTTATTGCTTGACGACACTGCAAATTAATTTGATTATTAATATTAAGGGATGCCATTGCCAAGCTGTAGACTATAGAGCTCAGTCATAAACATTCAAGGCCATATCATTCTATCATTTGGTTCAGTGCTGCATTATGATATTGCTGCAGTTTCTTCTGGCTATATCGATTTGGGCCGTATAATATGTGAGTGGCAGCAGCCAGCTGCTCATTTGCTGACACTAGCACCTCGTGCAGTGTATGGCACAAGCCACAAGCCAGCGTTTTAACATGTAATAAAACCACCCTCTTATCAGTGTTTATAATTATTATCCATTCCTGAAGTCAACCACATAGAGAACAAACGATGAGGCAGGGGTGGGGTGGATCAATCTGGAATAGAAAACACTGCAGCTCAATGTCATCTTGCCACCAAAATAAAGCGGTACATCATTGTAATGTATATACGCTGCTAAACACTGCATAGGAAAATCATTTATTTAAGATATTATTTGGGATATTTCTAAGTGACTATATGGTCATCAAAGGAACATGTTTTTAAGCACAATGTTGTGGCTAAAGCTAACCAGCTAGCCGACGTT
This sequence comes from Protomyctophum parallelum, assembly GCF_964188405.1. Taxonomy (NCBI): domain Eukaryota; kingdom Metazoa; phylum Chordata; class Actinopteri; order Myctophiformes; family Myctophidae; genus Protomyctophum; species Protomyctophum parallelum. Next base: position 59,694,722 of record NC_139699.1, read on the forward strand.
ATCCAACAAGCATGAGCTAAAAAATGAAATTATCTTACCACATGGTCGACAGTAGTTATCACAAAAGCTTATGCGCGTTCATTTTGGTAATTGGACATTTCTGCCAAAATATTGCGGACTGCTGACGGAGCTTTTGTCCTAAACTGTGGGCTCTTTGTTTTGGTACTACAGCCACAGATAGTCCCAGACACTGTTTTTTTTTTCTCGGAAAGGGGCGGCGGTCAACCAGCGGCATCTAGTGGAGGTCTGCTGCCTGTCGGTCAGAAATGTGACTCAAGAGTCAGGCTGACAAAATGGGTGGTCATTTTTTTTCTTCCTATTGATTGAAGTATTTATTAACAGTTTGCAAAATTACAGTACATTTAAAGCACAACTCATTCCCGTGGAGGACACCATAAAAGCATAACACTTGTTTATAATAGGGCCCACCGGTTGCAATTCATTAAAAACATTTAGAGAAGTACAAATATACACTTCTATCAATCAATCAATCAATCAATCAAGTCAGACCTCACCTTTAAGCCTTTAAAGGATTTAAAGGCTTAATAAATCCTTCAAAGGCCATCCCGTAAAGGCCTTGAAAGGCTTTAAAGGCTGTTAAAGTAAGTGTTTACGTCTATGCAAATAAAAGGAAATGCCATTCTTCATAATGGGGATAGAAGAACTACTTGTGTCACGTGGTCAGACTTCTCTTTTCAGTAGCAATATTGTGCTTCCCTCTTGTGTCCATTCAACAGCATAACAGACTCTGCTCATATCTGTTGTGCTATAGGTTCTTTCTTTCTTTCTTTCTTAGTTGTGCTTTAGGTTGAGGTTTACTGAGCCTGGAGGTGGAGGTGGATGCTGGAAAATACTGCGGCATGGTCATGCTGGACCTCCAAAAGGCTTTTGACACCGTGAACCACTCCATACTGGTTAACAAGCTTAAAGCTATTGGTTTTGATAGCACATCAGTGAGCTGGATGCAATCCTACCTGGAGGGGAGAGTACAGATGGTGGAGGTGAACGGAACACTGTCCCCTCCCCTCCCAGTGAGCTGTGGCGTCCCACAAGGAAGCATACTAGGGCCTTTACTGTTCCTAATTTATGTTAACGACATGACTTCAGCTTGTGACTGCAACTTGTTCCTGTTCGCAGATGACTCAGCACTGCTGGTCTCGGACAGGAACAAACTGCAGGTTGAAAAGACCCTCAGCTCTGAACTCGGTAGAATCTGCACCTGGCTCGCTGATAACAAACTATCCTTACACCTGGGAAAAACTGAATCCATCCTCTTCGGATCAAATAGTAAACTCAGCAAGGCAGATGGCTTCTTGGTTAGAGTGGGTGACAATATTATCACACGAAAAGATGAAATTACCTACCTAGGTTCCATCCTGGAGGCCAATCTTTCCGGTGATAAAATGGCCACCAACGTAATCAAAAAAGTCAATCAAAGAACAAGATTCCTTTACAGGATCTCCTCACTGGTCAGCAAAAACACCTTGAAGACCTTAACAGGAGCCCTCGTACAAGGTTTCTTTGACTATGCATCCACCTCTTGGTACCACAGCACCTCAAAGGCCCTTAAAACAAGGCTCCAGACCTCTCAAAACAAACTGGTCAGGCTCCTACTTGGCCTCACCCCCCGAACCCACCTCACCCCTGCCCACTTTGACAGGCTGGGATGGCTTAGGGTCGACGACAGAGTACAGCATCTTGCAATGGGTCTGGTCCACAAGATTCGATACACCACCAAGATACCCATGTACCTGTCTAAATACTTCCTTAATGTAAACGAAGTCCACACCCACAACACCAGAGGGAGTGCAACAAACCATGTACAACCCAGATTCGGCACAAACAAGGGACTAAATTCTTTTCGCTCCTATGCCACCAAAATGTGGAACGCCCTACCAACAGTCATTAAGACATGTGAATCCCTTGACTCCTTCAAAACCGCTCTCAAAGGGCACCTACGGATGGCTGCAATTCGAAACTGGCCTCTGTAAAATCTGAATCCCCCCCACCCCCCCACCCCATTTTCCCTCACTGTATATAGTATCTTTTCCCTTTTTTGCTTCCCATATGATGAATTCCTGTTCTGTTCTTTACCTACAGAGAAATGTCTATTTGTATGTCTCTAAATGTTTGTATGTCTTTAAATGTTTTGATGAATTGAACAATGTGGACCCTGTTGTAAACAAGTGTAATGCTTAATTGGGTCGTCCACTCACAGTTGACAGTCTTTGTATTGAGTTTGTGCTTAAAATGTACTGTAAATTCTACAAACTGTTAATAAAGATTTCAATCAATCAATCAAGTGTGCTGTAGTGGACTCTCTGTAGAAGCAGCTTTCTGTCCATCCAACAGATGCAAAAGAGACTCGTTACTGGATACCAGAGACCTGGAAAACATAGACGTGTGTTTTAAAGTTGAAATCCATTATATTAACCCATTAAAATCAACTGGTAAATATTAGATTTAATTCACTTTAACCGTTAATTTATACTTGAAAAATAGCAGATATACAAGCTCATATAGCGTGTCACTTTATGACAACGCGATATGATCTTGTGGTTTTGCTATTTTTGAAAAATAAATTTAAATAAATGTATTTTATTTTTGAGATAGTGGTCTGTGGCCAAATAGCCTACATATAATTGTTGGGGTCCTTGACATGTTGAGGTTTGAGTTGATATAGCAACATAGCCTACGTTTTCCAGAAAAAATTACAAAATTGTACTTAAGTACAGTTACTTTCCACCACTGCTACTACTACTGGTCCTACTCGACCACAAGATCTAAATGTCTTTTAGACAAATGTCATTTAGACAAACTACAACCACCACAATTGTGTTATATTGTATTTATTTACATACTATACCATACAGATTGGTTCATTTAAAATATAGCTGCTGTTGGGAAGAAACCACCCAACTCCATTTTTTAGGAAAAGTAGTAAAAAGCTCTTTGGACAAAACATCTTAACTCCAATTGGACCCTCAAACTGTCTGCTAAAGCAGTTAGGTTGTTTCTTACTGACAGCAGATATATATTCACTAAAAAGTATTGTACTGTGAACCTTGATCTGTAGGGTATTGATTTATTTGATTTAAATAAGTGTTATTATTACATGTTGCTAGTATAGAGTGTTTGTTCAGTAACAGGATCGTCTCCATGTCTCTCCAGCTCTTTATTAAACAGAACATGCATTTTCAGGTTGGGATACTGTGCACTTTCATCCAATCATTCAGAACTGAGAACTCGGTCAGGATAAAGATAAGACTTGGAAGTGATGACAAAACAAATGAGCAGACAAAATTGGAACCGGAACACACTGAAAATTAAGCTGATAAATCAGTACTATCTCCTGATTGGCTGAAAACAGTATGTGTGTGTACCTGTGTGTATGTTGTAGCTGTTTCAGATGTTCCACTTGTTCCTTCAAAAGCTTTGATTGGTGCTGGACACACCTGGCCTGGTTACCTACCACGCACGCACACACACACACACACACGCACACGCACACGCACACACACACACACACACACACACACACACACACACACACACACACACACACACACACACACACACACACACACACACACACGCACACACGATTGTCCTGTGATGAGGTGTTAATGTGATTATGCTAATATTGCGGAAATGTACGTACAGTTATGATTTAATACAGTACAGTATAAAATCATTAAATATTCTACAGTAAGTAGTAAGTACAGTACAATATAGTTCAATAGTTGCCTATATATTACTGTACTGTATACTGTATGTAGTACCTGTAAGGACAGGGCTGTGTGTGATGTTGGATCGTCTGAGTTCATAGTTCTCCTTCAGTGCTAAAAACAGACGCCTCTTCAGACACACCTACAACAACACATGAGACGTTACAAACTATTAATTACAGTATCTGTCTATTAATTACTTGCGCAAGCAGAGCGCGCAAGTAATAGTTTCAGCCGGTCCGTATGCACCGTCCCAGCCAACCCGCCACTTTTTTTTTTTTTTTTTTTTTTTTTTTTGCGGCTTACGCCATTTTTTAAGGGATAGAAAGTAGGCTGACAGGAAACGGGAGAGAGATGGGGGGATGACACCGCGACTGGATCACCAGTCCGGTGCCCAGACCGTTACGCTACGGCCTGGGCCAACCCGCCACTTTTGATGCGTATGCAAATAAAACAGAAAATTGTGCCTGATTTTCTGGGACCAGATTACATACATGACCATATATGTAATCTGGTCCCAGCAAATCAGGCACAATTTGCTGTTTTATTTGCATACGCATCAAAAGTGTCGGGTTGGCTGGGACGGTTTTTGGCGCAAAGTAACCACAGTATACCGCTAATCAACTTACAAATTATAGTATATGTATAACTAGCTCTCAATGATGACGTAAGAAATATGTGGATTAAAGGACCCAATGCCAGAGTGTAATTGCTATAAAAGAAGATATTTCAATTAAAATAATTCAAAATTAAATCAGGATATTAGAAAGAGTAGAACACGTATGCATACTGTACATGTAAAAGATAAAGATCTATATATCATTCTTATGTACAGATCACCTAAAACAGACCTTTCGAAATTAAACACATTTCTCGAAAACATGGTAAAGTATCTATCATCTCCGACTTCTGCAATTATGATAATAGGAGATTTCAATGAAGACCAATATAGTGAGAAAGGTAGAAGTATAAAGACCTTCATGTCAAGATTATAGGCTTTAAAAAAATAAATACAAATCCAACTACAGATTACAGAAGTATTTTAGATCATGTATATTTTAACAAAATAATTAAAGTGAAAGTATTATTACAGAAATTGAAGTTAGAGACACATATTACTCTGATCATGATTTAGTATTAATATCACTATAGTCCAAGATGAAATACATTTAAAACAATTGACAATTTACAATAAATAATAAAATAATTATACTGTATACGTGATAACATATTTTAATTCAGTTTATATACCTTTTTTTCATCACATATCAATGATTTATTTTTCTTTGAAAAACTAAAAAGGGATCCATATTTCTAAATTGATAAAACTGTATTTCTTATATAGATAGAAACTTGAACCATACTTAATAATACTAGGTGTTTACATGCATAAAGTAGGTAGGTAGCAAATAGTTACACCTAATAATTAGACATTTCAAACGTTCCTTCACAGAGATACTGAGATTTCACAGTTTACAGCGGTCGAAAGTACTTGCGCGCTCTGCTTGCGCACTAGTTGGACATTTATGGCCTACTAGTGTGCAACAAGCAAGTATGCACTCGACAGAGTGCAGTTCTAGTTTACTTATCTTTTCTATTGTAGCATCCAAGATTGGGTAGGGATTGATTTAACAAGCTAACATTGTCACATTTGTAGAGGGAAAAAGGAGTAAGCAAGTATATTTCCCCGTGGGACCCTGGTTCATGTGGTTAATTAATATATTGTCAGTAAGTTTAGTTGTTGTTTTATTAGGATATTATTAGTAGTAGTAGTTGTAATTCATCAAAGGTGATATTGATTGAGCATAACAAACCAGTCAGTAATACTGCTTACCAGCTGCTCCTGGCTTTGGGCCAGCTTCCTCCTCAGGGTCACCAGTTCTCTGTTCTGAAGCGTTACTTTAATGCGTCCACCTGTCTCTGTCTGCATGTCTCTCTGTGTCTCTGTCTGCATGTCTCTCTGTGTCTCTGTCTGCATGTCTCTCTGTGTCTCTGTTTCCCTTGGCCTGCCTGTGTCTCTCTGACAGGGGACAGCCAGCATGGACAGAAGATCATACGCCTGTCCTGTAGTGTGTAGAACACAAGTCACACCATCAGGGAGATTCTCTGGTCCCCCCCCCCCCCACACACACACACACACCCCCGCCCTTTTAAAACAAGCTATTTGCCCCTGGAGCTGTCCAGTACCAAGGAATGTGGGATGGAGGTGGAGGGAGAGTGGTCCACTCCAGTATCGGTCAACCAGGTCCAAGAGGACACGCAGTGTGGACGAGAGAACAGCCACACTGAGGGGAGGTGTGGGGATGTTGGACTCAGGGTTAAAGTCTGCTTTGGGTTTAGGGTCTGGTTTCTGTGGGGAAGTGTAAAGGAATGAGATACAATTTAGCGCTTCAAAGAAACTATATAGGATACCAGTTAAACCTCAAACCTAGCATCTAACATGTTACTGCTGGCATTATGTTGTAATTGGTTAAGTTTCCCAAGTTTATTATTTTCTTAATATATATTTGGGTAAAGTTATATTTCTGAGTTATAGTTCCGTCATTTCCGGTGCTACGCCCATATTTGGTACGAGTTGACAATGGTTCACAAGGCTTCCTTCCGTTGGTGCAGACGCCGGTCGGGAGACTTGTTTGTAGCGTGTGGGTGACCAACAGGTTTGTGGCTTTGGTTGTAAACCTTAACATCAAGACATATTGACATGTTGTGTGTTTCGAATTGTCTTTGGTTGGTTGCAGCAGCGCCAGTGAGGTGTGAGGTCATTGGTTTATGCAGCAGCGCTGCATAAACTATTATAACCTTGGCGAGTTCAGACCTTGTGCACGCGTGCATAGCGTGCAATGTGTGTGTGTGCGTGTGTTCGTTCGTGCGTGCGTGTGTGCGCACATTAGATGAGTGTTAGTAAAGTTTAAGGTCCTGGATCTGGACTCTATTGCAAGGAGATCTCTGCCCAGAGCCTAGACTACTTCCTGGTTCTTCCAGTACCTCATAGGCCTTCTGAAGCTGGGAGGTGTGCTGGAAGCAGAGCAGCTCTGCTGGCTGATTCAGATCATTCTGGGGCAGAGGAGGAGGAGGAGGAGGATGGAGACACTGACACACTTCTGCAGAGACAACAAGAGGAGGATGTCTTACGGCCAGTGTTGTTTTTCTGTTTTAGTTTAGTCATAGTCTTTGGAATGAAACTTCATTTAGTTTTAGTCACATTGTAATCACCTGGAATGCTTTAGTGTTGGACTGTTGGTCTAGTTTTAGTCGACTAAATATCATAAGATTTTAGTCGACTAATTCCACAGCTGATTTAGTCGACTAAAATGTGTTTTGGCGGGCCTTGATGCTGTTGTAATGGCTGATTTTACAGTTGCTGAAAATAGCAGCGTGACGCACAAAGAATGTCAGACCTCGAGTTCTAGGAAACACATAATTATTTAACACCTCTAACGTATATTAATGACATAGTAAAATGTTGATAATGAGTGGTATTCCCCTTTAAGGAATGTTTATGCATGCACTATGTGTACAATATAAACTCTAAACTTTTCTTCTCTTTGAAAATAATTTGTGGACCCCCCAAACTATTTGGGGACCCCCCCGAGGGGTCGCGACCCCCAGGCTGAGAACCCCTGTTCTAGTGCTACATATGAAAACTGCATCAAAAGCCAATTCGCTTGAAATCAACTGAGTTCAATTAAGAGCATAATTATGCTTACTGTTATACTAATACTGTTCAGCCGATATCATTAATGATTTATCAGGTTAAAGTTGGATTATCAGTACTGATTTATTTATACACAGAGTTTGGACGATAACCAGACATTTATAAATTATAATGGACATCGTCTTCACATAATTATCATTAAGGTGCAGTATATGCTGTGTGCCGTGCCGTTTAGTCGAGGTGAACTATAAGCTTTGTCCTCTGACCTGAGCTACGCTCCAGCAGTGTCCTCTGTCCCTTTGTCTCAGGTTTGATCTCTGGGGAGCTTTCTGTCTCCGGGGGTTGGAGAGGAGCAGGCAGTCCACAAATGGGGCCTCTCTCCTGGGTGCAGCTGTACTCTGTACTAGGCCCCTGTGGGACTGATGTCCCCGTCCAGGTGGACCCCAGTCCACTGTCCAGCAAGCTGCTTGAATCATTCAGAAGCAGTCTGTCGGGTGAGTTTGGACTAACCGGATCTTTCATCAGAGGCAGTCTGTTGTCGGGTGAGTTGGAGTCAGGGCAGAAAGAGACTCTGCCTTTCTCCGGTGAGTAAGGGGGGGAGCTGGAGGATCGAAGAGCAGAGCGAAGAGGAGGAGGAAGAACAGGAGAAGACTGTGGTACTACAGGGTAGAAGAAAAATAGGAATAAATTAACAATTCTATAGTAATAATACTAATTGATTATAATACGGTATATATACGGGATGCACACACAGATTAGACACACCAATAGACCAACATGCTGAAACGGGTGCGACCGGTTAGACCAGTCATTAGTCCTACAACTACAACCTATCTCAAACCCTCACCCTAAACCCTGCAACCTCCCACGGGGCAGCACACCTAAACCTAACCCTTAACCCATTTTCTAACCAATGACTAGTCTAAACTAAGTATTACACCCCGCGGAAACAGCGGAAACAGCGGAAACAGCGGTCAGGCATGAGGTCGGACATGTGCTGCTCCGTGCTTGCTAGATAGATAGATAGATAGATAGATAGATAGATGTTAGTCTTACGATCTGCAGCATCATCAGTGTTCTTCATTCTGATTCTGTCCAAACTGCTGTGTCCAACACTGTCTGTCTGTCTGCTGTGTCCAACACTGTCTGTCTGTCTGTAGCACTGCCTGTCTACTGTCATCAACACTGGCCATCTGCGTGTGTAATATGTGGTGTAACCATGGTGATATATGGGCTGGTCTGTGGACAGGTGTCAGCCTACCTGTGTGTTTGTGGTTGTCGTGGTGACAGATGATCTGTTCCTTAAGCCAGGGGAGCTCATGTGCCCAACAACACCCGATAAAAGTCAAATACCTGGAAAGTGCTTCCTGTGTGTTTTCACAGGTCAGAGGTTACAAGCAACAGGTCACATGTAATCCCAAATGGAGTCACGTATACTGCTGCCAGGGCAACTACAGCCTCAAGGTCGTCCGGATATAATTGCAAGGATTTTCTACATGAAATGGGGAGCGTTGCTCCATGACATACCTAAGAAAGACATTTCTGGTCATGTATATCTGATAGGTCACGGTGAAAGAAACACATAAATGTAATCTCCCCCTGCATGCATAGTACACACTATACTGCTGACATTGATTGCATATACTATCCGCAGAAATCGACTGCTTCCTGTATGGCGAATGGTAACTTAAGTGCACTAAACACTTCCCAAAAACAATACAATCCAAACACGATCATTGTCTTACATCAAATCAAATCCAATCAAAGTTTATTTGTATAGCACATTTACATTGACCGAAGACAAAACAAAGTGCCGAACAAGAGCATGTAAAGAATACAAAAAAACAAAGCCACAAGAGCATTTAAACAAAACAAAAACAAAACAAAGCAACAAGTGAGAGCAGAAGTACAGTATACACATACATGGTAACATTAAAAACCAGGGAGAAAAAGTGGGTCATTATAGGAGAGATTTAAAAACACCCAGGAACTGGGCAGAGCGAATGAGAAGGGGCAGGGCATTCCACAGTGTGGTACCGGCCACAGAGAAGGCTCAGTCACCTCTAGTGACACATGAGGTTCCGGGCACGCAATCAAAAGCAGTTGGTCAGCTGACCTCAAGGGTCTGGCTGGGTGGCTGGATTCAATGAGCTCGCAGACGTAAGGGGGGGGCAAGCCCATTTTGGGCTTTGAAAACAAACAATAATAATTTAAAATCAATTCTAAAGCGAACTGGGAGCCAGTGTAGGGAAGCAAGGACAGGTGTAATATGATCGCGCTTTTTCTTTCCGGTAAGGAGGCGGGCAGCAGCATTTTGGACAAGTTGTAGGCGCCTGATAGCGGCCATCCAAGCCTTAATAATCCAACAACGGCTTAGTTGAATCACTGGTTTTTGTGTTTAAGGGTAAATAAAGCTGTACATCATCGGCATAGCAATGGAAAGCGATATTATGTTTTATGCATGTTTATGCATATTATGTTTTATGCATGTTTATGCATATTATGTTTTATGCATGACATGTTGTACCCTTTATATAGGCGTTGAAAGGAAATGAATGGAGCACCATGCAGGCTGTTCCTTTACAACGTCTGGACTGTGGTCTCTCCCTGGCCAGTGTCCGTAGGTATGCATCTTCATGTTAGTAGTCAACCACACAGGACAGTGAGTCAGGTGCATCTGGCAAGGTCCCAGTAGGCAGAACAATGAGACGGAGGTGTCTATCATTATTGAAGTTCACAGCCCATTTCCAAACACCAAGGTCCATATAGATTATAGACCTTCAGCTGCATGAGCGTGACGACGTGAACCATCCGCCCGCCCGTCTATATTAAGCCAATTTCAATATAGCACATGATTTGATAACTGAACCTTTCATTCATCCATCCAACTAGATTTAGTCGACTAAAACTAGACTAACACTAAAACATTTCAGGTGACTAAAATGTGACTAAAACTAAATGGAATTTTATTCAAAAGAATAATAATAAAAATGCATTAAACACTAGGCTACAGGTCAATTAATAAACCATCAAACAACCAACAAATGGGCAACATCCTGGCCATTTCATATAGGCCTAGTGCCAAATCACAACAAGATGTCTCAAGCAAGCCAGATGAGTGACTCATCTACATTAACAAGATCTCTCAAGCAAGCTACAATGTCTTAAGCAAGCCAGATATGAGTGACTCCTCTACATTAACAAGATGTCTCAAGCCACTCTTCAGTTCAGACTTATTTTACCTTGTAGGCTAAGAAACTAAACTAAACCAAGAGGGCGTGGCCTGGCAGTTGCTGAGGGGCACGGGTTATTTTATGATCTTAATGAACACATGAGGATCTAACGGTTCGTTTTTCTTGTCACGAATCTTACTGACTGATATTCACATAGCCATGCCTACTGGTTATTAAGGTGAGTGGCTTCAAATATTCAATTTGTTTTTATTTGTAGGCAATATAGGGCTAGGCATTCACTAGCCTGCAGCATCAGTTAATATTTAAGAAGTGAAGAGAGCAATGAAAAACGTCACGGCTATATAGTAATGAAGGGACTGAGAGGTACAGTAGCCTCGGTCCCAGCCTTACATCTGCGAAGAGAATGAGCTGATTCGAAAATGCAGATGTTCCCATCACGCTCACCGGATAATCGGAAATGACCTCCGAACATCGCCAATCTGGTCAACACCACTGGCAGCTCATTAGTTTCCGATGAAACATGATATCAAATGCCTTAAAACACTAGAAGGTCTGAGAGGTCATTTTGACCATTTTTTGGATATTTTAAAGTTAATTATCTTTGCCCAGGAAGGTTTCAGAAGGTTCCCCTTCCATGACCATCATCAACCATCACCATTCTATCATCTCAGACATTTTTGACATCTGAAACATTTTCTAAATATTAATTTAAGCACATGCTACTTTTGGCCACCGAACGCTTCGCTCTTCGTTCATGAGTGGTCCGGTCACTTCCTAGTTTACTTTACTGCAGAAAGAATGCCTCGTCTCTCCTAATCTAGGGCGCTCTACGTGGTTTTGATCAGATGGATATACTAAGCTCTTCATTTCTGACTGCTCAACTGCCTCTCGTTAAAAATATGAACGCGATGGATTATCTAGCGATAATATTGAAACAAGAGAAAGGTAAGCAAGCAAAAACATAACTATATTTTCCGGAACAGAAGGGTTTTACAGAGTAAATGCGGTGATATCTTCCCGGCACCCCAGAGCTTCTGTTTTGAAGGAATCCCGGCACTGGTTGTGGCGATAGCTGTTATAAGTTACTTTACAACAAATCGTATTCATGCCACATCTCTCTGATGTCAGAACTATGACGTCAGTCGTGTCCATATTCGTTTACTCAGCACAATTCAACTTGCAGAACACCATTGAAGTCGTAAAAGGGGCGGGAGCATCTGGATGCTGCAGTTCCGAGTGGAGTTCTGCTCAGTTCTGGTTCCGAATATCATGTTCTCCGACATGAGCGTCCAGGGGGAGGGTTCGCCGTCGTCCCTGTTGCGTCGTCCGGTCTCCGAGGAACTGGCTCCGCCGCCGCTGGAGAGGGCCCAGGCGTCCTACTCGCCCGGATGCCAGCGCTTTCGACTCGAGGAGGGGCGGAAGTTCGACCGGCAGTACGCCGGCATCTACGCGGCGCGGCTGGCGCAGCTGAGACCCGCGCTGGTGGAGAGGGCCCGGCGGGCGTGGGGAGAGGGCGTGCCCGTCAGGAGGCTGTGCGACCTGCGGCGGGGAGAGCGCTGCTGCGTGGTGGGAACCCTGTTCAAGCGCATGGAGCTGCAGCCGTCCGTCCTGGAGGAGGACGAGGAGCGTGGCCTCCTGCGGAGTCGTCCTCCTCGGCGCTCCAAGTACGTCAGCGACACCGACCGGCTGCTCCTGGAGGACGAGCGGCAGAGGATCGCGCTGGAGGGCAACGTCGACAGGCACAGGTGCGTCACGGGCAGCGTGATAGCCGTGTGCGGCGCCGACGAGAACGGCGACGGGACGTTCACGGTGGAGGACTACCGCGCGGCCGACCTCCCGCCGCAAACGCCCAGGTCGACGACGGGTTCGACCTGGGCGACGACGGGCGACAGGTTCGTGTTGCTGGCCTCCGGTCTGGGCGTGGGCCACGACGACCACAACGGCAAGCTGGCTCTTCAGCTCCTGGTGGACACAGTGACGGGTCAGCTGGGCGGCCCAGGGGAGCAGAGGGCGGCCGCGGCCATCGCCCGGGTCCTGTTGGCCGGGAATCTCATCTCAAGTCACGACGACGCCCGCGGGGATGAGGAGGCGGCGCCCGCCGCCTCCAAGCCCAGGTACCTCAGTAAGAGGACGCAGGCGGGCAGCGTGGGCGCCATGCGGCAGCTGGACGAGCTGCTGCTCCAGCTGGCGACCTCCGTGCCCGTGGACGTGATGCCGGGCCCCCGCGACCCCACCGACTACACCCTCCCCCAGCAGCCCCTCCACCGCCTCATGCTCCCCCTGTCCTCCGTCCGCCCGACCCTGCGGCTGGTCTCCAACCCGTACCAGGCGGCCATCGGCGGCGTGACCTTCCTGGGCACGTCGGGGCAGAACGTCGGCGACGTCCGGAGGTGCAGCAGCCTGGACGACCGCCTGGACATCCTGGAGAGCACGCTGCGGCTGAGGCACGTGGCCCCGACGGCGCCCGACACGCTGGCCTGCTACCCGTTCCACCGGACCGACCCGTTCGTCGTGGACGAGTGCCCTCACGTGTACTTCAGCGGCAGCGCTCCGTCCCTTCGCTCCAGGACGGTGCGCGGGCCCGAGGGGCAGGAGGTCCTCCTGGTGACCGTCCCGGAGTTCTGCACCACTCGGACCGCGTGTCTGGTCAACCTGCGTACGCTCGACTGCGAGCCAATCGGTTTCTCCGCTTTCTCTGGCGATGCATGACCAATGAGGGGTCCGCCTCCTCATTGGACGCGAGATGGACGTCGTCAGCCACTGAGTCCTGAGCAAAATGGTCGCTGAAACCTCGTACGTGTCGTTAGATTTCCTATATAGGCCCAGGCCGTAGCGTAACGGTCTGGGCACCGGACTGGTAATCCAGTCGCAGTGTGCCGCGGGTTCGACTCCCGGACCCGACACGGCCTTTACTGCATGTCATCCCCCCATCTCTCTCCCGTTTCCTGTCAGCCTACTGTCTGTCCCTTCAAAAATCAATAAAAAAGGCGTAAGCCGCAAAAAAATATCTTTAAAAAAAAAAAAGATTTCCTATATAAGGCCCTATACTCTAAGTCTAAACTCGGTGACAATAACGGAGCTACAACCTCACCACTCCATTGCCCGTCGGGAATGGCTGCAGGACATTTTCGGATTCTTGTAAGTTTGGAATGACTGATCTGATCAAATAAGCAAAAGTATGTGTTGGGAACAGATGTGAAATCAATCAACACAGTATAGGCCTACTGCACATCTGTTTCAAATGTTTATATAGGCGAAGCACAAGCACTGCCTTTATACATGGCATGGCATCCAAATACCTTGCAGTCAAAATGCGTTTGATTTCACATAGACACTAATAGGACTAACAGGCATATAGGTAGATGGGAAGCCAAGCCAAAGTCTTTAAAACACTAGCATGTCTGAAGAAAAATCAGCAAAATTAGCATGTGCTTAAATTCACATTTAGAATTTGTTTCAGATGTCAAACAATTCTGAGATGATAGAATGGTGATGGATGATAGTGGTCATGGAAGGGGAACCTTTTGAAAGCTTCATGGGCAAAGATAATCAACTTCAAAATAATTAAAAAAATGACCTCTCAGACATTCTAGTGTTAAATTCTTTAAGTTTAGTAAGTAAAATTGTATGCTCATTGCTGCATGTTGGTCAGAGCGTCCCTGTGACATCATACCCCAGTGACATCATGTGACAGCATGCCAGTTATGTGTCTTTTATGAAAAAAATGTGTAGCGGCCATAACAGCTCAGTGGCCTCATGCTTAGAGTAGAGGGGACATGTCTACCCTTGTTACTATTTTGAAGAAACATTAACAAAATATCTCCATCTTGTACCTCACCCCTTACATTATGCATTAGGCTTTTTGAGGGGCGCTATATCCCAGCTTTGTATGTTTGTACCACAGATATCATTTGATTGGCTGAGCACCGAATGTGATGTATGATGTTGCTTAGTTGTTAAGTACAATCCGAACATACATCATCCTCATCCCATAACATAATTCCCACAGCATGTGCATCGCAGTATAACCAACCTGCAAAATAGACAATAAATCACTTTGTATCACATACACCCGCATCATGTGTCCCATTGAATGAACAAACTCTCACTTCTTCTCGGTTTTTTGGTGCGTAAAGGTGCATGCACAAGAGTGTGCAACATCATGTCTAGTTAGATTCTACTACTGAGGTTGGTAGTGTACAAAAATGTAAACAGTGCCTTCCTCACTATTGCTACACCCTTTCCCTCTGCTCCAAAAATCCCTGACAAATCCCATTCCCATCCTGCATCATTCACATCATTACACTGCCTCATTTAGGCCCTCATTTATCAATCGGGTGTAAAATCTGCCACAGATTCAAGTGCAGGTTTCGTAGTACACCCACGTCGCCACGGCATTTATAAAGTGATCGCAAACAGCTGATCCTTCCTTAATTTTGTTCTCACGTTAATAAATGTCACGGCTGAATTTGATCTGGCACGCCCTAAGAAATCAAGCCTCGCCCTCGTTTTTGCGACATGAACAACGGCAATACGTTTCCTGAAACCATGGTTACATGAAAAAATAGGTTTCTCCCATGCCTTGCTGCCCGCCTCTGACGCCTCACCCCCCTCTCTCATACACACGCACAGCACGCACACGCAACTTGCAAGCCCAACTAACTGGTGTGTTGTTAAACAAATAAAGAACGAACACCTGCATGAATTAAATAAAGTTGTAGGCCTACCCTGTCTGTTTCACTCTCACCTCACTTGCCTTGCTGTCATGCACGCACGCACGCACCTACATGACACATTAAAATAAAGCTGTCTGTTTCTCCTCTCGCTTCGCTTCCCTTGCTGCCCGCCTCACCCCCCGCACGCACGCACATATCGCTATTTGCAACTTTCACTGTGTGTTGTTAGTTGTATATTAAATTATTAATTAATTTTTAATTTAATATACAACAAGATATATTAGTGAACGAAAACCTGAACCTGTGAACCATAATTAAATAACAAATAGGCACACACACGCTGCTGTTTTGCAGGTGCTCCGCCTGTCCTGTCTGTCTGTCTGTCTGTCTCTCTCTATCACAGTGGTCCGTCCGACCAACTGACCATGCACGTTCCGACGTTCGACAGTCTATTTAGATTGCCTCGCAGTCGTTAGTCGTACTGCAGTGGCCGGGCTGTCAACTGTCATTATATGAATGTGCAGCCAAAACAGTATATAGCCTCATGTGGCTGGTGTGGTGGGCAGCGTGGGCTGGCTGGGTAATATACCTATATCTCCGATGCAGTTCCCACTTGCGCTGGGAGCCTGGCATGGTACATTTGGCATTCGAGCGACGCGTCAGGTTTATTATATTGCACATACCGTAAGAAAGACATCGGCCTTCATGCTGTAGATTAGGCTAGGCTATACCTGCACGTTGGGACTCTCCGCAGCTGAGCAACGTTGGAAATATTTCAGCACAGACAGCCCAAATCCTCGCATGTATGCGCTCATGCAAAACACTGTTTAAATGGCTTAAGCATCTCTTGCAACATTGTTTTTAATTGCGCGATTTTATCTCCTACTAATTTCATATGACACATGTATTCCTTAACATTTTTATTTATTTATTTTTTACATGTAGCCCATATACATTATACATACATTTTATATAAACATTTTAGGAGTGAATACATATATGTTTAGATGCCTGTGACAGCCGATCTCAGCAGTTCAGACAAGGCTGCTCCGCTTGTGTGAGACAGAAAATAGCGTACGGCAGGTCCCGACCAGACGTGACTATTTGTCCTACTCAAGTTCAATTTCAAGCTTTGCCGGAAATGTTAAATGCCGAAAATGTCGGTAATTTCGGCTTTTATTAGTGCATGTGCAAACACAAACTTTGTCCTACACAAACATTAAATGCCATTGACAATGAATGGACAATTTATAGATCCGAAGTCCCGTTAGTTCCGAACATGCACTGCTCCCGTGCTTGCGGTTAGGTTTAGGTTTGCTCCCGTGCTTGCGGTTAGGTTAGGGTTAGAGATAGGGATAGTGGCCCAGGCCGTAGCGTAACGGTCTGGGCACCGGACTGGTAATCCAGTCGCAGTGTGCCGCGGGTTCGACTCCCGGACCCGACACGGCCTTTACTGCATGTCATCCCCCCATCTCTCTCCCGTTTCCTGTCAGCCTACTGTCTGTCCCTTCAAAAAATCAATAAAAGGCGTAAGCCGCAAAAAAAAAAAAAAAAAAAAAAAAAAAAAAAAAGAGATAGGGATAGTAATTTCGGAACAATGAACCTTCTGACTAATGACACGGCACCAGGTAGTCGATGGGACCAATGGATCGGACCTATGCGCCCCGTCGGACAAAAGGCATGCACTCCTTTTTTTTTAAGATATTTTTTTGCGGCTTACGCCTTTTATTGATTTTTGAAGGGACAGACAGTAGGCTGACAGGAAACGGGAGAGAGATGGGGGGATGACATGCAGTAAAGGCCGTGTCGGGCTCGGGAGTCGAACCCGCGGCACACTGCGACTGGATTACCAGTCAGGTGCCCAGACCGTTACGCCACGGCCTGGGCAAAAGGCATGCACTCCTGCAAGATAAGAGGCAGAGGCATGCTCAGTTCAAATTAACGTATTTATTTCACCAAACCAAAGGAGTAGGCAGTCATCAAAGTCCAGGTACAGGCAAGGGTCAAAATGCTGGTAGGCAGTCAGAGAACACGGAGAACAAGGAGTACAAAGGGAAAACACTAAACTGGGAAAACTGGGTGGGTCTAATATACAAGGCAAACGAGGAGTCAAGAAACAAGGTTCTAACAAATACTCACAGTGACAATGAACCAACAGAGAACTGAAAACACAAGGGCATTATACAAAAAAAACAGGGACTAACTAGACACAGGTGAATACAACTGACAACTCAACACAGGGATTGGCTGGGAGACTAATAGGACACATGGTGGAGAAAACTACACTAATTACAAGGTTAGACAAGGCAGGTAAACATGAGCAACACAGGAAACCAAAAGACTATACATAGCTATAGGCTACTACAAAATATAAAAGGTAAACAAGAGTAAAACCCAAAAGAACCAAGGGACATATGAAATCACAGCACGTTGACATAACAGGTCACGGAACGTGACTCAAAGGTGCAGACGCAACTTGTAATTGGCCCGGAATGAGATGATGTATGATAAGAGCGGCCCTCACTTCACATGGGTGTGATTCTTCCCAATCTATTCTACCACCCCGACCCTGATAGTCAGGGCTTGAATCCATAATGTTCTGTCCAACTCCACTTGCTCTTTCCTTTGCTGCTCCTGCCTGTCCTCCCCTTCATCGTTTCCCTCCAACTTCTTTAGTGCTTCACATTTTCTTCCTTTCTTCTAGGACATTATGATGCCCCTGCATAATGGTTTCCCTTGCGATGTATCATGCACTGTGGCTCTTTCTCTTTTGTACAAGACTCGTTACACTTACACAGAGTTACGACATTGAGGGGGAAGAAAACAGCCCGGTGCACGTGGTTCATGGAACTCGTGGTTCATGGAACTCGCATTCCATAAACCTCCGTCTCAGGCCGGTTCAGTTACGACAACTCCGTTCAAATCATGGGGCCAGTCCAATGTACATAGACTTCTATTGGCGCAGTCTAAATATCTATGCTCAAATTGAGTGTGTAGGGCGAGTGGCGAGTTATAAAGGACTATAGACCTGTACGTGCCCGTCGCAGTCGGCCACCGGCCTACTTGGGAATGATGCAACTTGGGAACCTAATGATATACGTTGTCATATCACCCGTTTTAACTGTCAGCCCGTGTCCCACAAGGAGATCTGTGTATGTACCTGAAGACTGCAAACTGAAAAGTGTACTTGGCAATCAATTCGGCCCACTGGCAGAGCCTGATTGTTTGAGCCTCAATTGGCTGAGGCAGAGGCTGGAAATTGCACAGGTGAAAGGGGTTGGCCTCATTAGGCCCACTGGCAGAGCCTGGCCCAGGTGAAAGGAGTTGGCCTCATTAAGCCCATGCACTGGAAGAGCCTGACCTCTGGAGAACCGTGGGTGCGACCGACTCGATACCTGGCACTGCACTCCCTGTGGGGGTGTGGAACACGTGTGTCGAATGTGAAGTCGGTGGGTTAAATGGTTCTCGAGTTAGGTGCATTACAACCGTACACACACGTATGCACGCACATACGCAGAGACGTGGTACATTTATAGTGGACTAGACCTGTACGTGCCCATCGGCCACCAGCCTACTTGGGAACGATGCAACGTGGGAACCTAATGATGTACGTTGTCATCGTAGTCACATTTTAGTCACCCGGAATGTTTTAGTGTTAGCAAGTTTTAGTTGACTAAATGTAAGATTTCAGTCGTCTAAATATAGTCGACTAAGATGTATTTTGGCGGGCCTTGATTCCGTCGAAATGACTGATTTTACACTTGCTGAAAATAGCCGATCTATGAGAATGTAGATTATTTTGATTTGATTAGAAATGCAGCAATGTTGAAACTTGATTTCTCTATTCAGATTTCAGACTTTGTTTCCTTCTATGAGATTACTTAAATATCAAAAAGGTGGGCATAATAAGCTTTGGCTTCCCCTTTCCTTTTCGGTCAATTGTATCATGTTGTCAATCCTTACATTTTTATGTATGTATGTAATAATGCTGGGATAAACCATGAGATATGAGACAAATAAACAAAACCAAAAAAAAAAATCTGCTATTTTCAGCATCCAACCAAGTGTAAAATGACTACTGGATCTCTGGTCCCTTCCTAACATTTTTCTTAGTTTTTATTTGTTGATGAAATTGTCAATATATTTAGTCTTAGTTTTAGTCATCATAGCTTAGTTTTAATTTTGTTTCTATTTAGTTTTTGTCAGTGAAAAAAGGTAGTCGACGAACATGTCGTTTTAGTCAACGAAATCAACACTGGTTCACATGAGTCTTGACCACTCACACACTCTGTTCCCCTGGTGGTACGTCGCCATCTACCGGTGATATACTGGTACTTCTGTTACACTTAAGTTGCAGTAAATTACTGAGTTCATCATTACTTAGTAATGATGAACTCAAACAAACAAACATACCTTTTCATCACAATAAAAACATAGAAAACCTTCACAGCCACACGAACATGAATGACAAAATCACACTTTTAAATTTTCAGCAACTATCTGGTTTGCGCCACATAGACCCCCAGACGCACAAGAAGTGGTTAAAAAAGCATTCCTCACTAAAACACATTTTTAATTGCAGACTTAAATCAACATCATCACTAAAGAGACCATCAAAATATTTCTCTGCAAGAGTCTCTCTTTTCTCTTCATACGAGTCGTGCTGCAGAGACAGCATTATGTCAACCATGTTACGAAGAACAGAAGGCCAGTCTTTCTTTTTTTTATACATATAAATGTATTTATTTAGCATTTCAATGTCTTCCACTACAGTCACTTTTCACAAGTAAAGAAAATAGATTCAACCTAGAGTAGCTAATCGACTGACTCTGACAGCAACTCTTGTTCTAAAGCCGTTACAGACGGATAAATGGAAAAGAAACAGGAAGAATCTACTCACCTAATCATGAATTACTGAAAGTAGATTTTAGAGTATCTGCTCATGATGCTAGTTCTGAATATTATTTAACAGTAAGTAAAATGTTTTTTTGAATGGCTAAAATATCTCTATTATGTTATGTGTCTTCTATGTTAACATGTTCTGTATATTTATGCAGTATGTAGAATATGTATACTGGTAATACACTGTGTTTAACTGTATCTTTTTATTATTATTATTTCAGCTTCATCATCTACAGCAAAATGCAAACTAACTTCTAGGGAATAGCATAACACACACACACACACGCATACACACACACACACACACACACACACACACACACACACACACACACACACACACACGTCTCCTGGAGGCTCAAAGGTTGTCGGTTGGATTCCCAGCTTCCTACTGGTTCTTGACCTTGTCCTCGTAGGTTCCGGCGTTCTTGTAGGAACCCACATAACCCGTCTTCTCAACCAGGTCCTCGCGGCCTCCACGACCTTTGCCCTTCCCGGATTCGTCGAAGCGTTGGCGATGAGCGCCAGTGTATTTGCTTGTGTCTGTCAGTCGGTCAGTCGCTCCGCTCCGTGCAGTTTTCTGCATGCACGCATGCACGCACATGCACACGCGCACGCGCACACGCACACGCACACACACACGCACACACACACACACACACACACACACACACACACACACACACACACACACACACACACACACACACACACACACACACACACACACACACAGCAAGAGACAATTAATGCAGTCAGTCATTGGCAACCAAACAGCCAGAGGCTCACAACAAAAGCTAAACAACTGCAACCCAACAACCACAGCAAAGCCACCATTCAACAAACAAGCACAGCCTGACAACCTGACACATGGGGTTCTCTGGTAGTTGTCCAGTCTCTTCTTCTCTTAGTTGGTGTACTGTATTAGTTTGTTGGTTTTGAAACTGTTAGTTGTTAAGGTTGTACATTTTCTTTCTTATTTAAATGCATTTTGTTCGTTTTTTGCTATGTGTTATAGCTGTGTTAGCTTGTCAGTTTTTTATGTGTTCGTTGTCTATTTCAGTGGTTCTCAACCAGTGGTCCTTGAGGGGGTTCCAGCCGTGGTCCCCAGCTAAATGATGATGGAGAGTTGGTAACCAAATGGACCAAATATAGATCTTTAACTCTTAACCCGCACGGTTCCATTTGGTTTCATTTTACGCTCTTGAGTTAATTTAATGTTAAACATCTGCATTACTTAATTTGCAAGAAATCTACACAATGAATGTAGAAGAATTGTTATTTTGATCGTTCGCCTGTTATCTCTCGTAATTGTACCACATCAACACAGCATGGAATTGTGGACAAAATCATTGAATGACAACAAAATATTATTTTGTTTTGGTTCTGACTTCTGAGAGGCTAAATGTCATCAAATAGTGGTATTATATAGTGTTGTTCTGACCGTGACTCCAGTGATGTTGGGTCCTTTGCCCTCCAGCAGCTTGCCCATGGCCCCAAATGCCTCCTCCTTGCTTTGACCTTTGAACCTGCGGGGAGCCATATCCTCCAAAGCTCTGATGAACTCCTCAAAGGTTATGACCCTGGAGGCCTTCGCTCTTCACACAAAAGCACACAAACAAACAAACAGACAACAAACTGAATGTTACTCCTAATACACACACCCCTCTTCTTAAGTATCTCCTTCTAACCGCCCTCTCCTCCTACTGTACTGTATATACCTTCTCTTCCTCTTTTCTCTTAACTCTGTTGTGGCTCTGACCCTTGTACACCTTAATGATCGGATGTAATGGAACTGTGGATTAAGCCTTTGTTTCCTTGATTAGGCTAATCAAGGAAACTTCAAACAAAGGCTTTTGTTTGCTGAGCCGATGTTGAGTTGCCATTATATAATAATAATATAATGCAAATGAAAAAACTATTAATTACCCATACCATAATAGTTAAGTGATAGAAATGGTAATACATAAAATGATAATGCAATGAGGGATGTCAAAGGGTCAATGAAGTTAACAACACTTGCCATAAAAATTTAACATTTTAATCGAAAACATGTCTGTTAGCTTAGTACTGTTGGACCAACCTTTAATCATAAATCTGTCATCCAACTATGTATGGTGCATTTATATTAGCATTTACATAGATTGTGCATTACATTCACCCATTCACACACACATTCATACACCGATGGCGGCGGAAACCATGCAAGGCACCAACCTGCACATTGGGAGCAATTAGGGGTTCAGTGTCTTGCTCAAGGACACTTCGACACTAGCCTCAGTCCCAGGCTTTCTTTTCTGCGAAAAGAAAAGCCTGGTCACAACGTAAGGCAGAGGAGCTATCGGCGGATGTATCCTCCGGAACATCCGTCAGATGTATTTCCCCCGGATACAATATTTCCCCGACCAATCACAACACTTGTTTCATTCGCGGAGAATGTAAACTGATTTGTAAAGTATCAACGTCATTTCCTTGCGTGATACTTCCGCTAAAATCCCGCAACTTCCGCCCAAACAAATGATAGCCTCTACAACAGCATAGGTCAGGGTTCCCCAATAGGCGGCCCGCGGAGCCCCCCCCCCCCTTGTGGCCCCCCTGGGGGGGTCCCAGATATAAATGGGGGTCAGTAGCCTATGCATGTCAAACTGGGCATCCTTTTCAAATGGGGTCTTGCCCTGAAAATGAAATTTCAGGGCAAGACCTCGACCTCGCGCGTGCAGACACGGCCCCCAGCCTGGTACCCTAGTCAAAATATGGCCCTTGAGGAAAATTAGTTAGGGCTCCCCCCTAACTCTGGGGGAGCCCACAGGGATCGAACTGGCAACGTACCGCTGATCCCTTGAACTATCTTGAATAACTGTACATATACCGTTATACCACTTACTTGACCTTGGAGAACACAATGTCCACGTCGGTGCTGCTGACGTTCTTTCCGTCCACGATGTGACAGTCTTTACACAGCTTGGCCCAGTTCTTCCCGTTCATCTCCCGGCCCGTTGCCGCGTGGTCGCCGTGGACCGCGAACCTCTTGAAGGTCTCCAGGAGCTGCGCCGTGTCGCTGCTCTCTGCTACTGTCTTGTCTGCCATTCTGTGGGGGGAAAAAAAGTATTGGAAGCAAAGGTAAGGTCATGAAAAATAATGAAAATGCCTCACACAGTTATTATGCAATTAGATTTGAGTCTTCGATACACACGGTCCACACCATCCCACAGGGAGTGCAGTGCCCGGTGTCGTTCCACACCATCCCACAGGGAGTGCAGTGCCCGGTGTCGTTCCACACCATCCCACAGGGAGTGCAGTGCCCGGTGTCGTTCCACACCATCCCACAGGGAGTGCAGTGCCCGGTGTCGTTCCACACCATCCCACAGGTAGTACAGTGCCCGGTATCGTTCCACACCATCCCACAGGGAGTGCAGTGCCTGGTGTCGTTCCACACCATCCCACAGGGAGTGCAGTGCCCGGTGTCGTTCCACACCATCCCACAGGGAGTGCAGTGCCCGGTATCGTTCCACACCATCCCACAGGGAGTGCAGTGCCCGGTGTCGTTCCACACCATCCCACAGGGAGTGCAGTGCCCGGTGTCGTTCCACACCATCCCACAGGGAGTGCAGTGCCCGGTGTCGAGTCCGTCGGATAGCCGGTTGTCCAGAACCAGCACAAAAGCCTCTGCCCGGGCTCTGGACCTGATCACCCCTATATCTCCATATATGGAGCTGGCCTGTTCTGACATCACAATGACGGTTCTGCATTGCATAGACATCTGCATGAGGCGATTTCACTCCTCCTTCCAGGTAGGAACAGAGTGCATTCTGGGATGGATTGGGCCAAATCGTGAACGCGCTGGCTGTTGACTATCATTGCGAACATTTGCGCGCGTTCACATAATTATGAAACATAGCGTCCACGTGTCATTGCCCCAATAACATGAACGTGCGCAATGATAGTCAACGGACCAGCGCTGGCTCGAGCTGCAATACCACATTCGGCCACTATGTCCATTTCGCCTCAGGGTTTCCTCTCGGTGACGTCTCTATTATATTTATACTCTAAGGCATAGAAGACTCCAATCACTCCATATTTGGGCATGTCAGACAAATAACTCCATGGGCATAAAAGGGACATACAGTATAGACATAATAACTGGGTGGGGCATACATTTCCAACTTGCATCGTTCCAAGTAGGCCATTGCCCAATGGGCACGGCTCTAGTTCTTCAGAACATAATATTTCATTTCATAAAGGTTTCACTTATGCCACGAATCACGTGTATTTCTTTATTTTGTTTCTGGGACAACACTAAGGAACAGGGCATCGAGGAAACTAGAGCAACAAGCATAGCTTTGCTGTCAAACAGAAAAAAACAACAACAACAACAACACTTGTGTCCTTTTGCCGAAAGGAAATACAGATTTACATATCACTTCACCTGGGTGACCCGAGTAGTGGTTATAGGGTTCATGCTGTATACATGGAAACAAGGTGCACTGACCGACGAGGCCCCGGTCTCTCTCCACTGTCACTATCAAATAAACGCTTAAAAATAACATTAAACATAAAGAATTAAGTTAGTAGCTTTGACGCCATGTTCCCAAGGTCCAGGGCCTTCGGCTTGCGAGCGCCTTGTGCCACAAAAAAACAGGCACAAACACTCCTTTGTCCCTGTCTCTATTTGCACACTAAATGCTGCTGTGGGTATAGATCTAGGAGATAACCTTATCGATAAGCACTTTCGCATAGCACTTTAACGCCTGCACTTTAATGGTTATGTGCACCTTTGTACTTTGGTATCTGCTATGTGAACTGTTTGTTTATTTGTACTGTCTCATTGTTTAATGTACTGTCCATGCTGCGACCCAATTTGCCCTTCGGCGACACTAAATAAACTTGAACCTTGAACCTTTCTCCTGTTGCGTAAGGAAACTTTGATGTACACCCCCCCCCCCCCGATCCCCCGATCCCCCGGGACATGATGCTGCATGTCGTAGCCTCGTAGGGGCAAACCCTTTGATGCTGAGTGCTGAGCAGGGAGACATTGGATACCATGCTGAGTGCTGAACAGGGAGGCATTGGATACCATGCTGAGTGCTGAGCAGGGAGACATTGGATACCATGCTGAGTGCTGAGCAGGGAGGCATTGGATACCATGCTGAGTGCTGAACAGGGAGGCATTGGATACCATGCTGAGTGCTGAGCAGGGAGACATTGGATACCATGCTGAGTGCTGAGCAGGGAGACATTGGATACCATGCTGAGTGCTGAACAGGGAGGCATTGGATACCATGCTGAGTGCTGAGCAGGGAGGCATTGGATACCATGCTGAGTGCTGAGCAGGGAGGCATTGGATACCATGCTGAGTGCTGAGCAGGGAGGCATTGGATACCATGCTGAGTGCTGAGCAGGGAGGCATTGGATACCATGCTGAGTGCTGAGCAGGGAGGCATTGGATACCATGCTGAGTGCTGAGCAGGGAGGCATTAGATACCATGCTGAGTACTGAGCAGGGAGGCATTGGATACCATGCTGAGTACTGAGCAGGGAGGCATTGGATACCATGCTGAGTACTGAGCAGGGAGACATTGGATACCATGCTGAGTACTGAGCAGGGAGACATTGGATACCATGCTGAGTACTGAACAGGGAGGCATTGGATACCATGCTGAGTGCTGAGCAGGGAGACATTGGATACCATGCTGAGTACTGAGCAGGGAGACATTGGATACCATGCTGAGTGCTGAACAGGGAGGCATTGGATACCATGCTGAGTGCTGAGCAGGGAGACATTGGATACCATGCTGAGTGCTGAGCAGGGAGGCATTGAATACCATGCTGAGTGCTGAGCAGGGAGGCATTGGATACCATGCTGAGTGCTGAGCAGGGAGACATTGGATACCATGCTGAGTGCTGAGCAGGGAGGCATTGGATACCATGCTGAGTACTGAGCAGGGAGGCATTGGATACCATGCTGAATGCTGAACAGGGAGGCATTGGATACCATGCTGAGTGCTGAGCAGGGAGACATTGGATACCATGCTGAGTGCTGAGCAGGGAGGCATTGGATACCATGCTGAGTACTGAACAGGGAGGCATTGGATACCATGCTGAGTGCTGAACAGGGAGACATTGGATACCATGCTGAGTGCTGAGCAGGGAGGCATTGGATACCATGCTGAGTGCTGAGCAGGGAGGCATTGGATACCATGCTGAGTACTGAGCAGGGAGACATTGGATACCATGCTGAGTGCTGAGCAGGGAGACATTGGATACCATGCTGAGTGCTGAGCAGGGAGGCATTGGATACCATGCTGAGTGCTGAACAGGGAGACATTGGATACCATGCTGAGTGCTGAGCAGGGAGACATTGGATACCATGCTGAGTACTGAGCAGGGAGACATTGGATACCATGCTGAGTACTGAGCAGGGAGGCATTGGATACCATGCTGAATGCTGAGCAGGGAGGCATTGGATACCATGCTGAGTACTGAGCAGGGAGGCATTGGATACCATGCTGAGTGCTGAGCAGGGAGGCATTGGATATTATTTTTATAGTCTTTGGTTTGACTTGATGGTAAAACATCTTTACTGCTACTGTCTATATATACACAGTGTTGAGTCAAATACCTGTGTGGAGTGCTTTAATACTGTAGAACAAATTACGTACTAAGGGGAGATCGAGCTAAATCAACAACACATTGATAGTATACATATAATGACAATTATGTCATTGCTTAATACTAACTTTATTTAATATTATTAACTTTATTTATATAGCACCTTTCTAGGCATGAGCCACAAAGTGCTGCACAGGAATAATAACAAGAAAATCATAATAAACATAATAAACTATTACAGTATCCATCTAGGTATCAATTTATACCTAACAATTTGGATCCTCCGAGCCTATTAGATAAAAAAAAATTCTAACAGCCTATGCCCAGCTTTTGTGTATTTGTGTGCACCCCATAGCAATGATTTGATTGGCTGAGCACCCCATAGCGATGATTTGATTGGCTGAGCAATGTCCGTATTGAGGGTAAAAAGTGAGGACAGAAAATTGAGGACGCCAAAATGTGATTGGCCGGAATATGATGATGTATAGGATGATAAGAGTGCCCCTCACTTCACACGGGTGTGATTTATTTTAATATATAGACAGAGCCTCAGAATCTCCGTATACTATACACATGTTTCTCAAAGTGTCTCAAGGGGAGTTCCAGGGCGTCCCCAGCACAATTAGTTAACCCATTCTGACCTGAGATCAGATTCACACGAGGTTTCCACTGGACACACACTGGTCTGATCAACCCATTCTGACCTGAGATCAGATTCTAAAAATGTCAGTCGTTCTTCGATTTTTCAAAAAATAGCAGACCTACAAGCTCGTATCGCGCCACTCGGTGGCGCGATATGAGCTTGTAGATCTGCTATTTTTCAATAGCTAAAGCATAACATGATGCCAACACCAAAATGGGTGCCCGGTCAGAATTAGTTAACATAGCATCTAAACCAGTTCATCCACATTAGCCCAATACATCGGCCATATGAAAATAGCCAATGCTATTTTCAGAAAATCTTGAAGAAATGTGGAAAAATAGCTCTTATATATATTCTCCAATCTATACCTCCTCTCTCTCTCTCTCTCTGTACTTGCGTTCTTGTCTGGGTCTCCATCTGTCTTTGTGACTCTGTGACCATGGCAACCAGAAAGATTACAACACTGTGTGAGAGTGAGGTCATGTCTCACACCCCTACGACACACCCCTACCACACACACACACACACACACACACACACACGCACGCACGCACACACACACATGCACACACACACACGCACACACACACACACACACATGCACACGCACACACGCACGCACGCACACACGCATGCGCGCACACACACACACACACACACACACACACACACACACACACACACACACACACACACACACACACACACACACACACTCGGTTTATGTGTGGCAGGGACATGTGTGTCTGTTGTGTATGCATACAGTAGTTGTGCCTGCGTGCGTGCGTCTGTGCGTGCATGTATGCATACAGTACATGCACGCATTTACAGTATGTGTGTGTGTGTGCGCGTGCTTGCGTGTGCACATCTGTGCACATATTTCTGGATCATGTAGTGACTTGTCAATTAGGGAGGTTCCCTCTGTAGAATAATAAATCACCAAACAGTTACCTAATCAATCATATAAATATCATGAAACCAAACACAACACGTCATACTGACTGACTCCTTGGAGACTACTTTAACTGCCGCTGGACAAACAGCTATATAGGGCACCTCCCTAGTGTTCTACCACTGTCTTCTACTGTTGGCCTGTTGGCCACTGGGAGCTGCCCAGTACATCCACTGTCTTCTACTGTTCTACTGCCTGTTGTCCACTGGGAGCTGCCCAGTACATCCACTGTCTTCTACTGTTGGCCTGTTGTCCACTGGGAGCTGCCCAGTACGACCACTGTCTTCTACTGTTGGCCTGTTGGCCACTGGGAGCTGCCCAGTACGACCACTGTCTTCTACTGTTGGCCTGTTGGCCACTGGGAGCTGACCAGTACGACCACTGTCTTCTACTGTTGGCCTGTTATCCACTGGGAGCTGCCCAGTACATCCACTGTCTTCTACTGTTCTACTGCCTGTTGTCCACTGGGAGCTGCCCAGTACGACCACTGTCTTCTACTGTTGGCCTGTTGTCCACTGGGAGCTGCCCAGTACGACCACTGTCTTCTACTGTTGGCCACTGGGAGCTGCCCAGTACGACCACTGTCTTCTACTGTTGGCCTGTTGTCCACTGGGAGCTGCCCAGTACGACCACTGTCTTCTACTGTTGTCCACTGGGAGCTGCCCAGTACGACCACTGTCTTCTACTGTTGGCCACTGGGAGCTGCCCAGTATGACCACTGTCTTCTACTGTTAGCCACCCATATATGGGTCTGTAACTCAGAGAGTGTACACACATGGAACCAAATGCCATCTGGTTCTATTTGTACACTCTCTGAGTTAAATTAAGTTAGATTTTTTACAATATACATTGGGGTCCCAGAGAAATGGGGGATCATAGTCTATATAATTCAGGTCAAACGCGGAGGGGGGGGGGGGGGGGGGGGGGGTGTCCTTGAAATGAAAATGGTTGAGAATCACTGCTAGTCGAGCCATAAACACATTCCTCTTATGGGCAGTCCCTGACTCCCTGGGCATATCTTTTCTAATCTGCTTGCTAATGAGTGTCAATTTGGGGGTCCTTGACATGAAAGAGTTTGGGAACGTTACTGTGTTCTGATACTGTTGTTGGCCACATGGGAGCTGCCCAGTGCAACCACTATGTTCTATACCAGGGGTCAGCAACCCAAGATGTTGAAAGAGCCATTTTCGACCAAAAATAAATTCAAAATCTATCTGGAGCCGGAAAGAAAATTACGCATTATAATGCAGCTTGCCAAGCTTTATTATCTCCCGGGTTGCAACGAAACTAGCAGAATTTAGCATGCTTTCCCTGGAAATGTCTTTCAACGTTACTTTTTTTGTTGTTTGATAGCTTCTCACTGCAGATTAAACATACAGGCAGTCAATCTGCATTGGCTGTGAAGGCAAAAGCCTCTGTCCACGAACTGTTAAAACCTCTGTTTTTCGTCGGCTATCTTTATTTCTCTCCCTGTAGAAGCCATAGCGTAGCAGGCAGCAGCCTCACACACCCACCGGTTTGTTTATAATAGATACCTGGCTGGCACGGCACTGAGTGTGTCGCATGCTATGACGCAAATTTTAGTTTAGTTAAGTTTTCCAATTTTGTAAAAATGTGTAGAATAAATATTAAGAATGCTTGTCACGTTTGGCCTCCTACAGAAACCATAAATGAAAAATAATTTATTGCTACTTTTAATGCTACAGGGAGCCACTAGGGGTGTGCTCTAGAGCCGCATGCGGCTCTAGAGATCTGTTGCAGACCCTGTTGCAGACCCCTGTTCTATACTGTCCAGGAACAGGCACACAGCCCCTGCCCTTTTACCCGGCTGTAAAACAACTGCCCTTTCCAGACCACGAATGTAGCATTCTCTATGGTGAAAGAAATGCAAATGCCACTCCTTTCCTTCCATGCCATACCAATAAACATTTTTGTTATTCATGTCCTCACTGTATTGCATTACTGCTGTTATCTTTTAATGTTTATGGCTTGCTTTTCTTTTCTTTCTTTCTCCATTGCTCTGTAAAGCACTTTCAGCTGCATTTCATGTCATGAAAGGTGCTATACAAATAAAGCTTTATTATTATTATTATTATTATTATACCGGAAGGGCAGCATTCTAGGAGAATTGCTTTTTTTCCGAAGTCTGAACTTGAACAAAGCATTTTGCGTTGAACTAATTTGTTTAGAAATCCATGTCGTTTCACACAAAATAGCTGATCTACAAGCTCTCAACGTTGTGAGCTTGTAGATCTGCTATTTTCGCTATTTTTGTCCAAAAGTGTGACCTCTTACAGGATTTCAGCTCTGCACGTCCCTGATACTGCATGTTGTCCACTGGGAGCTGCCCAGTACAACCACTGTCTTCTACTGTTGGCCTGTTGGCCACTGGGAGCTGCCCAGTACGACCACTGTCTTCTACTGTTGGCCTGTTGGCCACTGGGAGCTGCCCAGTACGACCACTGTCTTCTACTGTTGGCCTGTTGTCCACTGGGAGCTGCCCAGTACGACCACTGTCTTCTACTGTTGGCCTGTTGGCCACTGGGAGCTGCCCAGTACGACCACTGTCTTCTACTGTTGGCCTGTTGGCCACTGGGAGCTGCCCAGTACGACCACTGTCTTCTACTGTTGGCCTGTTGGCCACTGGGAGCTGCCCAGTACAACCACTGTCACAAGACAGATGACTTCAGATACAGCGGTTTAGTATAGTGTTGGTGTAACAGCGTGAATAAAACCTAAAAAAATACCAGTTAGATGATGCAACTATACTATACTAGGCTACCTTCTAAATATGTTTCACCGATACCATGTGGCAAGAATTCACTGTGTTGCTGCTGTGTGCTACTCAACTGTCATTCTCAATGACGAACTATGACGCCATCAGATCAAAATGGCATCTGTAAAGTGCCAGACGCTTCAGAAGAGATTAATTCACTAATTTGGCTGCAGACATATACTAGTATTGCAGTGCTACGCAGAGGGGATTAATTGATACTGTACATTTAAGTCATGCACAGTATCTTCTACTCTTATCCCGTCGAAGAACACAAATGTAATTAAAAGTGAGGTATTACAAGGACATTCAGGACAGTATACTATATATATATATACATGTACATTATAGCCTATCTGTGTGAGAGTTTGAAACTTGTTTAAGTAAGATTCACAGATCATGTTGTACCACTACCAGGTTCATTAACTGTTTTGAAATCATACACGAAACCAACATCTCTCTCTCTCTCTCTCTCAAACACACACACAAACAAATCAAATTGTCCCATGCCCATGTGCCCCAGTAAAGTGAGTTAGACAGATAGACAGATAGACAGATAGACAGATAGATAGATAGATAGATAGATAGATAGATAGATAGATAGATAGATAGATAGATAGATAGATAGATAGATAGATAGATAGATAGATAGATAGATAGATAAAGTTTGGCTGTATATCAGCTGCATATCATTAAAATCTGAATACTGACCTGAGTGTTATCCTGCTAGCCAACCTGTGCTCTGTTTTCTCCCTGCCTTCTCTGTTTCTCCTTACTGAACTAATACTGCCTCTCTTCTCCTCTTTCCTCTCCTCCTCTCTTATCCTCCCCCTCTTCTACTCCTGCCTCTCGTGTCCTCTCTCACCCCTCCTCTCGTTTACTTCCTCCTCCTCCTCCTCCTCCTCATCCCTCCTTCCTTCACCTCCTCCGTGTCCCTCAGTCAAGTTTGAGGTCTTGTTGTCATCTGTTTGTCCTGTTGCCATGGTGACATCCTGTTGAACACCAATGGAGGGAAATAACACGCATGCACATGCACTCACGCACGCACAAGCTCACGCGCGCGCGCGCACACACACACACACACACACACACACACACACACACACCCCCTCACAAACAGTGACCTTACTCTACTGTATTGAAATTAGGTCATGTTACTTGAGTTGGAGGGAAAAACTGTCCATATAGGTCAAAACATGTTGTTTTGTTTTGGGGCTTCATTGTTGTAAACAGCCGACTGTTGCCCAATTTGGGTCCAACATTGAAGCTTTAAAGCAAACGATGTACGAGGCAACAACTTCAGCAGCAGGCACATTCAGTATTATGGGTGGGCTGTTTTTCCCCTTCAGTTTTTGCAGATTGTCCGTGAAACCTGTGGGCAGTGTTGAAAGCTTTGACCAGACATCAGGAGGACAGAAGGAACGCAAGACTCTTAGCCGCCTTCGCCTGCAGAATGTCCGCAATTTCTCAGAGGATTACACGCCTTGTTATTTATTTTGCCTGTGTGTGTGTGTGTGTGTGTATGTGTGTGTGCGCGTGCGTGGGTGCACGCGTGTGCATGTGTGTGTGTCTGTGTGTGTGTGTTGGCTTCCGCAATGCAGGCGTTGGTGTTAGTGAAGTATAAAACACATTTGTGCATTGTGTTGTGCCAAGTATGATTTCTAATCACATAATATGTTCTGTCCACCAACACCTTACCTTTTCAACAACTTGAACCCCAGCATCCATATTGAGTATATTTACAATAGCAGCACCCTGACTCTGTTTGACCATGATGCAGAATGGAACAGAGCCTTCATTAGTAGTATCAGTGCAACACCTGTGAAGGAAGTATATAGGGAAGGGTGGCCCCATATACGTTCTCTCCAAAATGGCGTGTGTGCACATGGAGCCCATTTATGAGAGGAAACAATTAATAACGCAGCTGAATAGATGCCTCGGTGGGTGTCGACAGCGGGAAACAGGACGTGGTCTGATCAGCGTATATACAGCTGGCTTTGTGTGGTTTTCAGTTGTGTTGGACAGGGACGTATACACACATTGTAAAACAACTGTCCTCACGAATGCAGCATAAATAATACGAAGCTTGCGAGGTAGTTCAGACAGTCAACCTCAAGGGCGGTTCTTGCCATGCTCAAAGGCTCATTCTATACTCAAGGGGTTAACATGCTGCATTACTATGTGGGCGTATAAGTGTGTGCAAGTCTCACACGTCATTCGCCGATGCAGCAGTCAGCTGACCAATCGGGCAGGCTACTTAAGCTCACTAGACTCCATGCTCTTCCTGCCTTCCTCTGCTCATGGTTCCCGGTTGTATGTGATGTTTTCTGTTCCTCGTGGTTGTTGCTGCTGCTTTTGCTGTCCGCATGTGCAGCTACTGCTGCTTAAATCATGCTTCTCAGCTACTGTCCATGCTGTGATAAGGGCCTGCAGGTTGTATGCAAAATATTGAGTTTGATATGATTCTGCTAATGCTGCCGAGTTCTATCATGTGGCTTCAACAAGCTTCACAATAGCCTGTTCTGGTAATTAAGCTGGATGCGCAGACAGTGCTGCAGCTTCTATTGTTATGTGGTATGTGTCTACAGTCAAAGCCACGTTTTCATTTTGCTGATGTTTTGCCAAGTCAGCTCAGGTGCAGTGTTTGTCCCCTCCAGCTATGGGTCCTCAACTCATGTGCAGTGGTTGCCACGTGCGCTTTTATAAGCAACGCTCGTCTTGTTTTTTGTAGTCAATCGTTTGTTCTGGTGTTCTGTCATGGATCCAAATGACCTTGTCCAATGAATTGTATTGTTTCAAGTCATCATAGTCATTAGGGTGTTTATATATTGTAGTTAGGTTCTCATGTGATGAGTCCTAGTCAGGTATGGGATGGTTCTACACCTAGTTGCTTTCTTTCTCAAGATCTGGCAACTCAGCTGCCTGTTTCATTCATTTTGAAGCAAGACTTCAGTCACACTCTGCTTACCAAAGTATTATTTAACACTTCCTATATGTGCCTTGGAAAGTATTGCTGTGAGTTAACTACCTTAATGGCAATCTCTATAGATTTGGTGCTTTACTGCTTTTGTAGCCATGTGGTTTGTTGAGGTTTCCTCATTGCCATGAGGGTTTGTTCATGCTAAACTAATGCTAAAGCTTGCACCCTTTCACCCTGTGATTTATTATGTTTCAGTTTTATGCCTGGTTAAACACTACGTCTATGCAGCAGCTCTAGAAGAGCTTTCTGACTGTCAATAAATTCATATGTGGCATAGTTATTAATCTTAAAGTTATTCCATGTTCCCATTCTAAGGACGGTATCATACGTTATTGTTCATCTCAATCCTTTTCAGTTATATGCAGTATCATATTAAAGTAGGTCAAGATTGCAAATTGCATTTGCAGTGATCTCATGTCAAGTGCCAGCCTTCTGTCTAGTTTATTCACTTCTGTAGATTTGTTCTAGCTGTTTATTTTTGGATGTAAGTTATAAGTTTGAGATATTATTATTATTATTATTATGTATTTCTCAATGAGCATCATTTAATTAGTGCTTCTTTGTCGTGGTATCACGTCTCAGCTTCACTATCCGGGTTGAGCTGTCTTGGAGAAGAGTTTAAAGCCTTAACAAACTGCTGCCTCCGTCCGCCCCTCAAGCCTATCTAGCTGCCGGTCTAGTCACTCTAGTGCAGGGTTCCCCAATTAATTTTCCTCAAGGGCCATATTTTGACTAGCGTACCAGGCTGTGGGCCGAGTCTGCACGCGCGAGGTCGAGGTCTTGCCCTGAAAATTCATTTTCAGGGCAAGACCCCATTTGAAAAGGATGCCCAGTTTGACATGCATAGGCTACTGACCCCCATTTAATGCCATTTATATCTGGGACCCTTAAAAAGAAAAAAGAAAAGAAAAAAACTTTTTTTTTTTTTTGGGAAATTCTTTCATGGGCCACAAGGGGGCGCTCTGTGGGCCGCAAATGGCCCGCGGGCCGCCTATTGGGGAACCCTGCTCTAGTGTATACCCTCCTCACTCTCTTTGAGGTCAGAAGTTCAGATCAATTTATACGTATATGTATATAGCGTCTGGTCACCATACGTCCCATTGCCCATTTGTCATGTTGGTATGTTTAATGTCTCAGATTCATATTGTGTGTTCTGTTGAACAGTCCTTGAGTAGGATTAGGTAATGGCTTCGTGGGACTGAAGATGTTTCAGAAGGTGGTGGTAGGCTAGCAGCTTGCTGTGTTGCTTCATTTCTGCACAGCTAACATCCACTGCTCTAAATTGATGAGCATTAATTCATCACTTATCTGGGAGAGGATCTGGGAGGAAGGAAGGCAGCCATAGACTTTCACTTATGTCTATGTTCGCAGCAAGCTTGGCTTCTGTGTCGCAGTGCTTGTGCGACCTATCGGTTGTGGTTTCCCCGGTGCAGTCTGGGAAATGTACTCTGCCAGTTGTATTCAGATCAGAATTGATTTGATGTCGCTCAGTGCCACTATAGTATCGAGTAACGGCTTTAGGCAAATATCACAGTGATGACGTTTAACGTCCATTTAATTCTGCAGTGGATATGTCATAAGTTTGGGTTGGTTGCAAACTTGCATAGGAGGCCTTTGCTATGTTTCACCAGTTTCAATTGAAACAGGCCTCTACCCCCAGGGCGTCTTTGAGCGCCGACTGTCCGTCTTACCCCCTCAGGCTGGGAACCCATATTTGGGTTCTGTACAGTATGTACAGTATTATTATTATTATTATTATTATTTTGATGCTGCTATATAAATATTTGAAGTTTTTCAGAAACCTTTGGTCAGGATTTAGAGGCGTTTTTAGAATCGGCCTTATAGGCCTAAATGGGTCAAACGTCTATGTTAAAGTAGTCCATCTTGTGCAGATGGCCAGTATATCTTGTTAATCCTTTCAACGTTGCAGTTGGTAGGGATGGGACCGGTTTTCTCTGTGGCTGCTTGGTAGCTACTTTATCAGGTGGAATCTTATTGTAAGCCTACATCTTCTGGTACCAGCCCAGTGGCCTCGTGGTTAGACGTGTCCGCCCCTGGACTGGGAGGTTGCGGCTCGATCACCGGTTGGGTCATTCCAAAGACTCTAAAAAATGGGACCCAGTGCCTCCTTCGATCCTCTGCACTCGGCACCAATGGTCGGAATGGAGTAAGTCCCTGCGTCATACTAGTGTCACGTCCAGGGGCTGTACGTGTACATCAATCTGCCTCACTCTACTGAAACAAGAGTTAGGCTCCTGCCCTCGGGCCTCATGACTCAGCAAGGCTGTTTTCCGCTCATCTTAGTTATTGCAACTAATGGCATTGGATGACAGTAACCAATTCATAGTTAATGGCATAGATGTTGTCAAATAACCGTAGCCATTTGTCATTGTTTCTTCATAGAATTGTTTAGCGTTATGTTAAATTGATTAATACATGTATTAATAATTATTAATATTTAATTCAATAAGTTGCTATTCAGGACAGGCACATATCTAGGCATGCTTTCTCTCAAAGCATATCATGTTTTATCTGTTATCTGTGGCTCATTCGTTCATCAGGTTCATGACCCCCAGATGATAACCCTAACCCTAACCCTTTTGGTCCTAGGCTTTTTTTTCAGCACAATCACAGATGTCCTGGGTCGCTCAGTCAGGAGATTCACCAATTCTTCTTCAGCCGGTGTTGACCGGTTGCGGTTTCTTCTAAAGTGATGATTCTAGTATCTAGCGAAGAAGTAAGTCCATCACCATCACCCACGTGCAGGCTGCAGTGCTGTCGATTATGCAGCGTTATAGATTGCTTGCATGGGACATAGTGGTGTATCTCATCTTAGTTCTGGACGAGGGTGGTCTCGATCAGTTCTCGGGTCTGCATGACATGGAAGCTTATTTTAACTTCTTTAAAGCTCATTATCAATTGCTCAAAGGCCGCATGAAGAGCATATGCCGCTCATGTAAGTTAATCCATAAAGGGCCTCTATCACTTGGGTGTTTAAATAGTTTAGGATTAAGATCTAAGGCTTCTCTCTTAAGTATCGGTATCTCGGCTCGCGTGGTGTGGGAGGTCTCTTCTGCTGATCTCGACCCTCAGCATGATCTCTGTTTTCCGATCCGTGCTTGGGATCCCCTATTCACTCTTTAATTCATTCAGTCAGGATGAAGTATAAGTAACTCTGTCTTTGCTTGTGTCTTTTAGTTCTGCATCGGGCAACTTGCTCTGGCTGCGTTCTGGACTCCGTAAGGTGGCGTGAGCCCTGCTTAATCGGCTATCGGTCTCCTCAGCACATTCCCTGGCTACTGAGTCCTGATTCTACTGCCACGCTGATGCACCAGTCGTGACCTGAAACTCAGGCCATGGTCCTCAGCTGCCCATGAATCATCATCATGTGCATCTAATCGGAAGAGCTTTCAGTTGTTTATTCAGGATGTAATGAGTGCAAGTGCTGTATTCGATCAGGAATGGTGATCTTATTTCCTTGCATATACAGTGGTCGCTGGGGGCAGTTCAATTGGTGGCATGTCACAAGCTAACATTAATAATGGTTCGTTGATGTTCGTTGGTTCGGCCGATGGTGTTTCCTCATACTGGCGTAGAGGATGTCGGCATAACAGCAGGCCGATGGCGTTTCCTCATACTGGCGTAGAGGACGTCGGCATAACAGCAGGCCGATGGCGTTTCCTCATACTGGCGTAGAGGACGTCGGCATACCGGTGAGCATGCCGATGGCGTTTCCTCATACTGGCGTAGAGGACGTCGGCATAACAGCAGGCCGATGGCGTTTCCTCATACTGGCGTAGAGGACGTCGGCATACCGGTAAGCAGGCCGATGGCGTTTCCTCATACTGGCGTAGAGGACGTCGGCATACTTGTGAGCAGGCCGATGGCGTTTCCTCATACTAGCGTAGAGGACGTCGGCATACCGGTAAGCAGGCCGATGGCGTTTCCTCATACTGGCGTAGAGGACGTCGGCATACCGGTAAGCAGGCCGATGGCGTTTCCTCATACTGGCGTAGAGGACGTCGGCATACCGGTGAATGGTTGCACTACACGTAAGCCCTGCGAAAGCAGCTGTAGAATATTCCTCTATAGTGGCAATAGAGGAATGGCCTATCGGCGAGTGCAGCCACGCTAGGCCTTTTTCAATTTAAGCTTAAAGTTAGTATGCCCCAGCCGATCCCAGATGGTTGTCTCGCATCCAAAACGGATGGGATATCGGCCGGGGCCCCAAATGGGTTTGAGTTCGTCCACACATTATTTTTCTCAGATAAGCCTAATGGCTACACATAGCTCACGTAGGGCGTTCTCGGTTCTGTTTGTTGGGGGGGTTAGCATATCCGTGCAGGTTCCAGAAATGCATATTTTTATATTTGCATTTCGTCACTGTGCATTCATAGTGGGTCACCTGCCCGGATCGACGGTGAGAGTTCACCGACGATATGTGTGTTGGGGGGTTATTGTATATTGTATATCTATCTCCCTGCTCTTTATGTTTTATGATTGTTGCTTAATCGTGCCGAGCAGGGAGAAATCCAGCAGAGCCGAACGCCAAGTCAAATATCATATGCACACTTGTTACTCATTCTGCAAATAAATATTGGTTAATCTATTCGTGAGTTGTCTGTCTGAAATAATACGAAGCTTGCGAGGTAGTTAAGACAGTCAACCTCAAGGGCGGTTCTTGCCATGCTCAAAGGCTCATTCTATACTCAAGGGGTTAACATGCTGCATTACTATGTGGGCGTATAAGTGTGTGCAAGTCTCACACGTCATTCGCCGATGCGGCAGTCAGCTGACCAATCGGGCAGGCTACTTAAGCTCACTAGACTCCATGCTCTTCCTGCCTTCCTCTGCTCATGGTTCCCGGTTGTATGTGATGTTTTCTCCCACCACCACCCCAGCACCACCGGTGGGCTCTGCTATTTATACCCCCCATGGGGGGGTTATTGTATATTGTATATCTATCTCCCTGCTCTTTATGTTTTATGATTGTTGCTTAATCGTGCCGAGCAGGGAGAAATCCAGCAGAGCCGAACGCCAAGTCAAATATCATATGCACACTTGTTACTCATTCTGCAAATAAATATTGGTTAATCTGATCTACAAGCTTGTAGAGATCTGCTATTTTCGCAATTTCTTTGTCCAAAAGTGTGCCCTCTTATGGGATTTCAGTCCCTGCCCCTCTAACACTCTCTGCACGTCCTTGGTGGTGCTGGAGCCGGTGATGGTGACAGGCGCCCCATGGGTAGCCTACTGTGGCTGTGTGGCTCAGATCAATGCTTAACCCATTCTGACCGGGCACCCATTTTGGTGTTGGCATCATGTTATGCTTTATCTATTGAAAAATAGCAGATCTACAAGCTCATATCGCGCCACCGTTCGAAGAACGACTGACATTTTTAGAATCTGATCTCAGGTCAGAATGGGTTTAATCAGACCAGTGTGTGTCCAGTGGAAACCTCGTATGAATCTGATCTCAGGTCAGAATGTCCAAAACAAAAAGGTATTCAGACAGCCAGCAATGGGTAGAACGCTCCCAAAAAATTTAGTCTCTGTGACACATCTAATCTGCATTCAAAGATTTTCCTAGAAGCCTTGTCATTGGTCGATTTGCCTGTCTACTTCCTGATTCGTTAGTCATTGCGACAGGGTTTTTTATAAAAGGTCAATAAAATGTTGACATATTATTGCTTATAGCAGCTTTAAAGGTAGGGTATGTCATTTTTATTTGGTTAAAATGAGTGTTAAAAAGCTCTATATTGTGATGGCTATATAGAGCGTTTGTTCAATAACAGGAGTCTCCATCTCTCTCTCCAGCTTTTTATAAAACAGAAAATGCATTTTCCGGTCTGGATACCAATTTTATCCAATCAGGATAGAGAAGGATACAGATTAAACAAGTGTAATTGTAAGGGCTGACACAAAGAAATTAGCAGAAAAATGTGCAACGCACGTCCGCACTGGGAGGAGACCCCGGGGCAGACCTAAGGCACAGATGGAGGGATTACATCGACTCACTGGCCTTGGAACGCCTCGGGATCCCCCAGGAGGAAGTCACTAATGTTGCTCTGGAGAGGGAAAGTATGGAGCTCTCTGGTGGAGCTGTTGCCCCCGCGACCCGACTACGGATAAGCGGTTGAAGATGGATCTGCAGTGGTGGACAGAAACTTTACCCCTGTGCCTGTGGCTTGGTGTATATAGTTCAATTCAGTGTTTCCCAAAGTGGGGTCCGGGGACCCCTAGGGGTCCTTGACAGAGTTCCAGGAGGTACCCAGCTAAATGATAATTATAGGAACCAAATGCACCTTTAAGGGTCTGTAACTCAGAGAATGTACAAATGTACATTTGTGTACACTCTCAGAGTTAAATTAACATTCATTCCATTAAATGGGGGTCCATAGCCAAATGCGTGTCAAATTGGGGGTCCTTGAAATGAAAATGATTGAAAATCACTGTTTTGGCTAACCTGACGCTGCCAGATCCAAGAAGCTTGCTACACAAATTTGTTTCACAGCTTATTGGGATCTGGGATCGCGGAAGCAAATTCGATGACGGGGCTGTTCCTTTTTTTCAAGATACTTGGTAGATGATTGGATGGGACCGTCTGTCTATCATCGTGTGGGCGTGCAAACACAACCAATCATATTGACGTGTCTATATAGCTTCACATCCGGTTTCGCACATATCCCGCCCTTAGCTCACGCTGATTGGTTCGGTACGGAACGAATTTGTGTCAGCTCAACTCCCTGAGAGATCCCAGATGAGTGCTGTGTTGGGGAACATGGTTACCCAATACCGCCCCCATCTGGCAGCGTCAGGTTATGTTTTGGCCACACCCGTAAAAATCTTCACTTTTGGGGGTCCTTGGCATACATTTTCTAATGGGGGTCCGCGGGCTAATGAGTGTCGATTGTGGGGGGGGGGGGGGGGTCCTTGACATGAAATAGTTTGGGAACCACATGGTTTAATTCATTCATTTCAGTTACGATTGGGCATACTGTTAGTGGCGTATTTGTTCAGGCAGGTCAGGATAGACAAGCGTTAATTGCCCTGCCATGCATCGTCATCTGATGCTCAGCTGATTCCAGCCTATAGCTGCCTCATCAGATGACGCTCAGCTGATATCCTGTCATTGACTTTTCATGTATACATAAGATACATTTCTATGACCAAAAAAGGTGTAGGCTGAAGCTAATTAGCTTATTTTGCCTAACCTTACCAACTACAAATAATATATATGACAAACAAAGAAAACTGTTTATTTTCTTTTTTCTTCTCGTGATATCAGTGGTTATCAGATCATAATAATACATGTATTGTTGTACACATATATTACATGATAAATGATATGTAGTTGCATGTATATGTGCATATACATATCATAATATATTTATAATGTCACAATATGAAATACAAGATCATAAGATGCGTCTATACTTATTTATCATCTTGTTTTTAAACATTCTTTTAAACACATGGATTGAACTACACGTCCTGTCACAGCATTTCCACAGACTTAGCCCTTTCACAGATACACAGTGTTGCTTAGTATTTGTTCAACTTCAAAAGTTGTATCAAACATGCCAGCATTTCTAAGTTCATATTTGGTTTATTTTGTCTCAAACTTTAAAAGGTAGTTTAAGTAAATTTTCTTTGATTAAAATAAGTGCTCATTGATATAGAGTGTTTGTTCAGTAGCAGCCCACACGGAAAGGACTTATATGAAACTTATATGTTCATATATGTGCATATATGCAACATATATGTCATATTCAGGTACATATATGTGCATATATGTATATAAGCATGACATATATGCAACATATATGGCACTTATATAGTGCATATATGCCACATTTAGGTCCATATATGTGCATATATATCTATAAGTAGGACATATATGCAACATATACGTCATATTCAAGTACATATGCAACAAATATGGCACTTATATAGTGCATACATGCCACATTCAGGTCAATACATGTAAATAAATATCATAATTATGCATAATATATAGCTCTATTGAAATTCAGGTTCATAATATTGCATAGCCATAATACACCATGTAAAGCTCATAGACATGTCACAAACAGGTTAATAATGCATACATTATGTAAAAATGACAACATGAATAGATTGTGTTTAAAACATTTATTTGCAAGTTAATTCACTCACACAGGCGCGTGTATAATACATGTGACAATCTTGGGACTAACTTTCCTTTTCTTTATTTTGACTGTCTACTAAGCAGTCTTCATCAGGGCAATACTGCAGGGCATTATGTAGCCTACATGCCTGTTTGCAATTCAGATGGACCAAGCACTATGCACTCCACATGAGGAACCACATGTACACCTTGTCTGATATAATTTCAACTTTAAAGGCAGAAAAAAAGAAACAAGCTGCGATGACAAGCGTGGATATAGCCAGGTCAAACTCACATCATTCTATTTTTCTTCTTGTAATATTACCACATGGTTGAGGACAACCTGGAACCCCATCAACGCCTTGTGGCCAATTATGTGTACCATAAATTAACTGCTGCATGACATTAATCTGTTTGGAAGGCATATCTATCTATCTATCTATCGATCTATCGATCTATCTATCTACCGGTATCTATATTTATATAAAGCATTACATTATGAAAGGGGGGGGGGGAAATTAAAAAGGTAAAAACAAGACATTTATCTCATCGTATTTTGCCGCACAGTCTAGCTGAATGGTCTAGCAGCTAGCTAGTGGACCAGCATAGCCCAGCATCACCAGCTGGTGAAACTGGCCTATGCTGGTCTATGCTGGTTTAGCTGGTCTCATTACTTTGTACATATTTATGCTGCCAGTACAGTAGTCATTGTATCTTTGGTAGACCACCCCCCCCCCCCCCCCGTCAATTTATCTATTTGAAATACTTTAACATATCTGCTTACACATGTACAGTAAAAAAGGTCAATTTTAGTTAATTTAAGCATTTTTATATCACAATGACAATGATCCAACTGTCATTGTGTAGGCCTATGTAATGTATTTTGGAGGGTGTTAAACATTGCAATTTATTATTATTAACTTCTACTACACTTACACTACATCTCAGAGACGAATATTGTACTTTAACTCCACTACAATTATTTGAGAACTTTAGTTACTAGTTAATTTGTATTTTTATTACAAAACCTACAGCAATCTGGGAACCCATCTGCAAAAATAAAGGGAAAATGGCACCCCCTTGAGTCAACAGTTTGTCTCAAGAGACTAAACATACAGTAGGGAAACCACCTTAGATATAGGCCATTTGAAAATGGCCAATCTACATGTTCCCAATTGTGAACTTGTAGATCCATTTTCAAAATGTTTTAGACATTTTAAGCATTTCTACATAATGAGTACTTTCTGCTTTTGGTACTTTTAAGTGCATTTTGATACACTTTACATTTTGATACATTTTACCTACACACAATACTCTTACTTAAGTTGATACCAGTAATCTTACCTAAGTAAAGTTTTATTACCATACTTTACAGTATTTCTACATTGCAGTATTCATACTTCAACTTAAGAAATGTTTTCCACTACTGCTCACATAGGTTTAAGCAATGTAAAGACAAAGTAAACTGTTCAAACCGCAGCTCATCAGTTTCAGCTTGCAGCTGGTGCTTGATTACTAAACGTAATTGTGAACTATATGACTGAGATAGGGATGGGAATGATCAATTAATTGATAACCTTATCGATTAACTGGTTAGTATGTCCAACATAAAATATGTTAGACATAATATTTGCTGATATAAATACAAAAGGCATATTATATTCCTCAATCAAGTATTTATTTGACCATTTGAGATACAGGGCCAGTCAATGGCATCTTTGTGAGGAATACAATGAAATGGAAAAGTCACACGCATACATACATATTATACACACACATCCTTAAAACACAGGTACATTGTTTTGGCGAACCCACATTTGGGTGAAATTTCAAAGTTGAAATAAAGCACATTAAAAATAAAGCATATTGAATTGTATAGGTTAGAAAATACATTTACAATGCTGGGATCCCTGATTGTGTCTAACGTACAAAAGTGCAAAAACACAAAGGTGTTTCTGTAGGCTGTCGCCAGAACCTTAAAAAAAAAGAAAAAAAAGAGATTCCATTCACAGAATATGCCTTTCAAAAATCAGACCTGTCTTTATTGAGTGGTGCTGACGTGCTGTACAGTACTTGTGC
Organism: Protomyctophum parallelum; assembly: GCF_964188405.1. NCBI lineage: Eukaryota > Metazoa > Chordata > Actinopteri > Myctophiformes > Myctophidae > Protomyctophum > Protomyctophum parallelum. Next base: position 59,739,062 of record NC_139699.1, read on the forward strand.
TGTACATATGTACAAGCCCTCCTCCCTGGCCTGTGTGTTAGGCTGTGCAACAGTGACACTTGGTGGTGAACAAATGCTATAACGCTATTTTCGTGCTCTGACACAAGGACCTGTCTATAGGAGTGATTGCACCACTCAAAACAGCCTAACCAGTAAGACCACTGAGGGCGAGAAACGACCTCGCCACTGGCCATATATGGAGCATGTCTTGGGTGTACAGGGTTTGATGAGGTCAGATCAACATATTTTATGTTAGAACAGGTCAGCTCCATATATGGAGATCTAAGGTTGGCAGCGGGGTAAGTGTCTTGAGTGTACAGGCTTAGGTAGGGCCGGGCCTTAATTTTCAGGCCTGTTGAGAACACAAATAATGAGATGCACAAAACTTTGGGGCAGGCCTATCTAAAGTTTAAATGGACAGGCTATCAGTCAAAAGGGAGACATCAAAGAGGAAGGATAGATGTAGAAGGATCAACCTTAATATGGAACCACAAGGTTCTGACATATATCCATATGCAGTACTAATATTGATCAGGGATCTCTATATATGGACTCAATTGCGACAGCAGGTCGCATTTATGACATCAGGGATCTCCATCCCGGATGTCACGAGACCTGGTCACCATACAGTTAGTATGTGGGGGCTTTTGAGTGATTGACTGAATAAGTACTTGTACTCTGAAAAATAAAATAAAAGGTATCGGGACAACTCTAGAGCAGAACAGCTCGATGTGATTCATTGCAAACTTTGATGAAGAATCTCTTAATGATCGATTAACCCATTTAGGATAGAAAACGTATTCTACAAATGTCTTCTAAATATGACAGTTTTCTGAAGAAACCTATGTTTAAAACACCAAAAGGGGTTCCTGTCCTGAATGGGTTAAAACAATAGACTAGTCTCGCTCATGTGCATTTGGGAAGACACAAATGTACACCTCATCACCGGATTTTAAAACAATGCATTTCTGCTCTATCTGGTCTATGGAAAGTAGACACACAGGCGAAAAAAGGCATTGATTTACACGTCTGATGTGTTCCACAAAACTAGGTACAACGTGAAGCCTTTTCAAAAGTACAGCAATTTATGTACTTCCTGCTGGTGAAGGAAATGATACTATGTCCTGAATTTCTCCATAACCACCACCACCACCACTCAGCTTTGCGAAAAAGTCTTCACGTCTCTTACTGAGGGTGTACCTTTTGCTGGTATAAATCAGTCCTTTATGTACCATTCTCCTATGCACTACGACTTCATTGTCTCCACCAGCCGAAGGCATGGGGAGAGTATGTTTTGCACTCCGTCCGTCCGTGTGTCCGTGTGTCCGTCCGTGAACAGCTAATCTCGGCCACCGTTAACCCGGTCGATGCCATATTTTGCACACACACTCCCTGGATGCCAACCATGAACCTCTGCCCCAAACTTTCCAGAACGGCCTGTTATAGCGCCACCAGGAGGCCGCTTTGTGCAAAACAAGTTTTTCGATGCCATATTTTGCACACACACTCCCTGGATGCCAACCATGAACCTCTGCCCCAAACTTTCCAGAACGGCCTGTTATAGCGCCACCAGGAGGCCGCTTTGTGCAAAACAAGTTTTTGCACAGTACACCTACAGATTTTGTCCAAACATCACGCAAATTGGTACACAGTCTCTCTAGAGCCATTCAACGAAACGGGTCTTTCAGATTTATCAGACTCCATCCTGATTGGTTAAGATTGGCTTCCAAAGTTCACAGGAGTGCTCAGTTTCAAACAAAATGCTGCAAATCATCGCGTGATTTCCGTGAAATTGTGCACCCACATTCCCACTAGGCCGAGGACAAAATGCCACATGAACAATTTCAACTCAGCCTCAAGGTGGCGCTATAACTGGCCGAAAAGTGTTTTTACCTCTAACTGCACGGATCTGTGGATAACCTGGTGGAGACCTGTGCCCGGAAGGGCACTTTTTCTAGTCTGGTGCTGTTCTTTGTGCAGAAATGATGGCACTTTTCTCATAAGCGGTAGTCTCTGTCACCCTGCCATTATCTAGAACAGTTGTATCATATTTGGTAAAACACTTTACTCTTCTGTCGTTTGTCAATTCCAAACAAAACTCCTTAACTTGTTCACTAACTGCATACTTAGTGGTGATGAATGGTACTGCTCTGTGCAACAGGAATTTGTTGACTATCTGAAGAGCTACACACTTAGTTCCATGCAGCCGTTTCAAAAGACCACCATTTGCAGTCTTAAACACAAATGCTGAATGTGCCCAGAGTGGCCCCCACAATTTTAAAGACTTTGCCAGGTGAGTTAGCAGATGTACATTAAATGTCATAGCTGCTTCCCAATACAGCAACTGAACCTTGGTGACAAACTCAAACAGCATGTCATCTGCTTTGTTTACATCTTGGAAGCTGATGTTTTCTTGCAAAAGCAAAAATACTGCAGACACCAGAAGGCTTAGATGCTTCACATAGCATGGTTTAAGTATTCCATTCAGGACTGGCAAGCTGTAATATAGGAGCCATGCCCGCCACTCTGAAGCTTTCCAGTATTTGCGCTCTGCAAGGGGCCTGGGTAGTCGTGTTATCAGGTGTGGAGGCTTAATATCCTTCATCCTGTTCTCAAGCCTCCTCAGTGTTGGGACTTCCAATGTAGTATGGTTGACCACTTCCTGTCAAAAGTAGCTATGTGAATTGTCTAATGACACCAAGTAAAACAGCATGCATATAATCTGGTACGAACCCCCACACTATATCAAAATAAGGCATGTTTATGACACTTTTGTTTTGTGCTACTGCTTGCTCCATGTCTAACAGCATTGCCTTGGCCTCTCTGTCTGCATAGACTGCTGGAGTCACCTGTTTCTCTACTAGAGTACCAGGATGTAAACAGAAGCCACAACCAAAGTAGCCATTAAACTGGTGGTGTTTTGTCTGGATTTTCAAGAAGTGCCTGAATTTGAGGTGCAATTGGTACGTTGATAAAGAAGCTTGCACTGTTCATGGAAGAACAGACTGCACAATGCAAAATGTTTGCATCGGTTATTTATTTTTGCGTGCCAATGTACATTTACAGCTTTTGCAGTAGAAGTGGAACTCCACTATGTCAGAGTTGTTTTTAAAGACCTTGTTGAACTAATATTTTGATCTTGGCAACACCTCTTTGCCAAACAACATATTAATTAGCTTTAACAAGTCCTCAAGTTGTGTTCCAGTTATATTATGCTTTGCTGCATGACTCATTAGCATGAGAAGAGCTTCAGCCTTTGTACCTGCTGACATTAGTACTGAATCCATATTTATGTCAAACCCGATCTGTCCGAATGGATCATCTTCTGGAAGCTCTTCCATTTCTGAATCAACTTCACAAGTACTGCCCTCTGACTCACGACCAGATTCCTGGACCACTTCAGATTCAGCACTGCCCTCTGATGATGACTCACAACCAGATTCCTGGACCATGTCACTTGGTTGCCGCTCAGATGGAAGGAGAAAGAATCCAGATGGATTCATGACCTGCAAAATAAAACACCACATGAGTGCATATGTCTGCATAGGACAGTGAACACAGCTTTTCTCATAGGTTTAATATAAAATGTGGTACCTTTTTCAAAAGGCAGACGGTATAAACATGCAAAAGTAGTTATTTTGCCAATTGCCGTTAACCATCATTATGGTTAATAACACTAGTTAGCCATGTGCATAGCCTTAACTGACACACATCTTTTTTTTTTTTTTTTAAGATATTTTTTTTGCGGCTTACGCCTTTTATTGATTTTTTAAGGGACAGACAGTAGGCTGACAGGAAACAGGAGAGAGATGGGGGGATGACATGCGGTTAAGGCCGTGTCGGGTCCGGGAGTCGAACCCGCGGCACACCGCGACTGGATCACCAGTCCGGTGCCCAGACCGTTACGCTACGGCCTGGGCCACTGACACACATCTTTAATGAAACGCACCTTAGGCGTGGTTGGTAGAAGAACTCACCTGGCCAGTCATATCATCTGGATCAGATGGAAGATCTTGGTCATCAAGGTCAGATGAAGACGTGAGCTATAAATGACAAAACATTCATAAGTGCTCCAATATACAGTATGGGCACAAAAGGTAGACAGACAAACAGTTACTCTGACAACGGGTGGGTATAACGGTTATTGCATAACAGGGTGGGGATGCAGCCTAACTTTCCCCAACCAGCATCACTCTCGAGTAGGCTGGTGCCCGACAGGCACAGGTCTAGTTATTTTTTATATTGAAATCAATATCAATCAAATAAAAATATGTAACCACTTAACGATTTAAGACTAACCACTTAAGCCCCATTTTATACTTTGTCACACAACAGTGCCATACAAGAAATAGTGAAACTATCAGATCTACAAGCTCACAATGCTTCACATCAGACCTTGTAGATTTACACCATTTTTGTTTTGTTTAGTTTAGCCTGTAATGACATGCCCGATTTTTTCTTTCACCGAACCCCTTTGCCAGAAATAGCCTTGCAACGCATCACGCTGTGAGATTTTAAATCTGCTATTTTTACCAAATACACAAAAACAAAATATAGGGACTGCATGAGAATAATGAAGGTGTGGTTGATAGAAAGCCTTACCTGGTCAGTCATGACGTCTGGATCTGGTAGAGAATCTCGGTCGTCACGGTCATCAGATGGCTATAAATGACAAAACACATTGATGCTTTTTTCACTAATATTTTGTTAAGTTTCGCCTGTAATGACATGCCCGATTTTTTTTCCTTCACCAAAACCCCTTGCCGGAAATAGTCTCACCTACAATCACAACACATCATGCTGTGAGATTTTAGATGCTATTTTTGCTAAATATTCAGCAACAAAATATAGGGACTCTAGGGTGCATGAGAATAATGAAACCACCTTCAGGTGTGGTTGATAGAAAAGCTTAGAGATAGGATCCAGAAGGAAGCACACACACATCTCCAGAAACATCTCCAGAAATTATACAGGTGCTGGACAAAAAAATATACGTACAATGAAAAGGAAGGGATGTCCGCACACAAACGTTTCGACCCTTACAGGTCTTCGTCGTATTGAACTGGTAGAGAATCTCGGTCATCAGATGGCTTAGGCTATAAATGACAAAACACATTGATGAGTCCTTGTGCCTACATACATTAACAGTGAAACCACAGCTCGTGTCCTCATGGGTGCGTTCGGAAATGCGCCTTGAACGCACTGGTGTGCTCTCTTGTCGTTCGTTTATTCAGTGCACTCGGTGTGTTGTAGTTCGAAAATCCAGTGTGCTGCACACCGGGTGTGCCGAGTGCTATTTTTCAATAGATAAAGTATAACATAATGCTTAGTTAAAACACCAAAAGGGGTTCAATTTTAACGGGCCATGCCTTCGCATTATTTCATTTTGTTAATACCTGTTGACTTCTATGGAATCCAAATAATTGAACTCAGTCATGGCGAATTTGAATCCATATGTGTCGTGTCATGAACTCACCTCGGCATTTGGACCTGGTCCGACTTCATCTTCCAAGCGGCTGGCAGCAGTAAGAATTACCTGAATGCAAATTACGAAATAATGTATTTACAGGGCTGCCATATTTCAGAAAATGTCAAGAGTGAGATATAGTGTCTTAGCCTAATGTGTTCGACGCCTTCCGAATTTGGCTTTTTTTAATGTCGATTTGGCCCGTTTTAACGTTGATATTTAACCTTAACACTGATGTCTTCACCTCCATGCCAGCTGCTCTCCCTGCACTGACAGCCTCCTCATGCTTAAAGTAGAAATGAAAAAGATATCTATCTATCCATCTATCTATCTATCTATGCTCCTCAGACCCAGCCAGCCAGCCAGCCAGCCACACACATAGTGCTCAGACCCAGCCAGCCAGCACGCCACACACATAGTGCTCAGACCCAGCCAGCCAGCAAGCCACACACATAGTGCTCAGAGCCAGCAAGCTACACACATAGTGCTCAGACCCAGCCAGCCACACACATAGCTCCGTAAGGAGTGGTTGCACCACTCAAACAATCTTCAAAAAACTGAAGAGGCTACTGGTGATTGGAGAACCTGATTTGGACATGATCTGATGCAGGACAATGTCACTATGACAGAAAGAGAAGATGGGTCTGGCCACATTCATTCACCCCATAATCTCAGTGGAAATTGGGGAATATGTCAGAAAACTGGAATGTGGGAAAATTCCTTATTTTTACATTTTCTTAGTTCAAACACATCTGTGGGCTTCACCTCCATGCCAGCTGCTCTCCCTGCACTGACAGCCTCCTCATGCTTAAAGTAGAAATGAAAAAGATATCTATCTATCCATCTATCTATCTATCTATGCTCCTCAGACCCAGCCAGCCAGCCAGCCAGCCACACACATAGTGCTCAGACCCAGCCAGCCAGCACGCCACACACATAGTGCTCAGACCCAGCCAGCCAGCAAGCCACACACATAGTGCTCAGAGCCAGCAAGCTACACACATAGTGCTCAGACCCAGCCAGCCACACACATAGCTCCGTAAGGAGTGGTTGCACCACTCAAACAATCTTCAAAAAACTGAAGAGGCTACTGGTGATTGGAGAACCTGATTTGGACATGATCTGATGCAGGACAATGTCACTATGACAGAAAGAGAAGATGGGTCTGGCCACATTCATTCACCCCATAATCTCAGTGGAAATTGGGGAATATGTCAGAAAACTGGAATGTGGGAAAATTCCTTATTTTTACATTTTCTTAGTTCAAACACATCTGTGGGCTCTCTCTCTCTCTATGAACAGAAACAAGTCGCGATGCGGCCCCTCCCCCTTCACTCACTCACACACACACACACGACTTTGTCCCTATAATGTGCATGGGCTATGGCACCGTTCCACTTCCTCATATCACGCAAGAGACGCCACACACCAGTATAGAAGAGAGATAGTCACAGGTCACTTACTCACTTGTTGTAACTTGTGGGGGCTATATTGTCTTCCATGAAAAATATTTCGAAGCGATGTTAAACTCCGCATGGCTCATTTCCATGCGTCACACAGTCAGGGTCAGGGACCCTGCTGACGATTTGGTCCACTAGTTGTTTACCCTCCTGCATATATCAGCGCTGCATGCAGATCGGCTATTTTACCGTTTGTGCGGACGCACACATGAGCGTGCGTTATTACGCGGCGGAGCCGCAGAGAAAATTGTTATTTATCATTATAATGCGTGTGAAATGGCATGTGTGGCGTGGTGCGTGGTAAAGGGTTAAATTGCGTGACTGTCACACTCAAAGGGTGAGACATGGCAGCTCTGTATTTAACAAACAGTAGGTTGTTTAATAATAAATACAATTAAATTATTATTAATTTAAAACAAATCTATGTTTTCAATAAATACAATTTTAATAAAAACACGTCCAAAAGTTTTGATTATACTATATTATAATAAGTAGTACAACGGTGTCATGCAATGAATAGTGAAAATAGCAGATCTACAAACTCACAATATTAATCTCTCACCTCAGCATCTGCAGTGTGCGAAGAGTCCGAAGATGAACTGATTTTGTCACACTGAAAACATTTTCAAGACAAATAACATCAGGTAAAACATCAGATTATGTCTCATAATTGATTAATTCTGAATATGGGGTATTATTCTACATTTCTCATAAAGTGACTTACATCCAAATGTCCTCTTTTCAGTCTTGGAGGAGGCAATTTTATTTTTCTGTTAGGCTCCAAGTACAATTTGTACTTACGTCTAGACATTCTTTAATTTTTAAAAAAAGGAGAAAAAAAGACGACATTAGTAACTGACAGATTCTTTAACAGAATGTGAGTTTACACTTAAAAAAATAAACTAAACAGAAGGGTGTTATAGCCTATTTTCCCCCCATTGTTCAATAGGACATCCTGTAATGCTCAATAAAGTTTTAATGTGTGCTTATTACCGCCTAAAGTTAAAGGTCTCGAGCACGCAGTAGTACGCACCAATCAGAGTGGCGAATAGAACCTACTCTACACCGACACAAGGCACGGAGCAAGTCCAATTTACCTCATACTTTGTTCTCAGACTCGACAATTTATATCATTTCACTTTTGCTATAGACAGTCCGGCGTCTACTAGTTCACACAGCAAAAATGTTTGCTTATGTAAAATATTTAGATGAGAATTGTAAAGCAATAGTTCCCACCTCTGACATTAAGGATTTTGACAGCAGCAGTGCATATTGCTACGGTTTATTGGGTGCGCTGGCAGGGGCAAATTTTGTTGCTGAAAGGTGAGTCATACTAAAACACTCAAAGTAATAACTAATAAGTATTAAAAATATACCTAACTTAAGTCTTTTAATTTGGAAAACATGCATTTGGGGGTAGGTAGACAGTCTACCGCCCGTAGACGGTGGAAAATAGTTCACTAGTACGCTCGAGCTTTCGGCGCGATACCATGGTACGGATAAATATAAATATATTCCTGAAGAAGATCCTAAGGGATCGAAACATTGAATCAAATAAACCAGTGGAGCTGAGTTTTTCATACCAGTGTTGCAGACTCTATTTTTTCTACGGATAAATATAAATCATGCTTGTAACTTGTGTCAAGCTAATAGCTATATTTTCATAATGCTGACGAGCCTATAATACGCACATTAGACTCAATACATTCATATACACGTGAAAGGACCGCAATGGAAACAAACCGCTGGCTTTGTGTATTTGTATGTCTACGGGAATTCGGAACCGGGAGGAGGCGGTAAATGTTTGGGCTAAAGCTAAACCAGAGCTAGCTTAGAGCTAAAGCTGGCTAGCTAAAGCTGTCCCACAGCTAGCTAGCTAGCTAGCTGGTTAAGCTAACGTGGCTTCAGTATATGGCCACAAATGGACAGACAGTATGCCGACGTTATAGTTATAGGTCGTTTTCTGTACTTACATCTTATGTGTTTTCAGAGTCAAGAGAAGAACAACTCCTCTCTCGAAGGGGAAAAGAGTTCGAGTGCAAACTTTGAAAGAAAAGTCACACCACAGCAGTCCGGGTGCACCGAGAGAAGATGCTAAAAACAAATAAACAATGAATGTACGTACGTCACTTCCATTGAAATGATTAGCGGGGGCGGGGCTGTGATCAAAATAGGGACACTTCACCCTTTTTGCAAAAAAAATTATGTTAATGACGTTTAGAAGCTTTAGAACACTTTCCTGGAGATCTTTATGTGTGTAATATGTGGTTTTAGATATTTTAGATTGTAGCAGTGAGCCTGTTGTCTCTGATGTCATGGACACTGGGCTCACTAGCTTCCTTCCTGGACTACATGTTGTCTCAGTAAGACAGCTCTCCCCCTATCCACAAGGAGGAGCAGTGCACCAAAGAATTATGGGAATTGTAGTCCAGGAAGGTAGTGAGACCAGTGTCCATGACATCAGAGACAACAGGCTCACTGCTACAATCTAAAATAACTAAAACCACATATTACACACATAAAGTATATATACAGTTGGAGGGTACAGCATTTTGTAGACAGAGCTATATCACATTGCATCGTTTTATAAATTTTTTGAAGAAAAAAAATAGCATTTTGTTTTGTAGTCATTTAGACAAAGCAGCATTTTTTCTCTCAAGACTAAAATAAGATGTAAGGTTTATAGCTCTGTTTTACATGTGCAGTAGGTCTACTTAAGGTACAGATACATCATACTTGGATTGGCCCTCTGGATTAATATAGATAGATATATATATTAAAAAAAAGTCTAGCCTGTAACGATGACATAAAATAAATATGGTAAAACACTACATTTCCTTAACTGTTTTAACTGGATAAAAAATAAAAATAAAATCCCACTAGCTATTTATAAATTATAATAAGCTGTATTGCCTATAGGCACAATGCACAATGCAATGGTGAAGAAACATTATTTGTCATTGTCATAATGGACATACATTTTAGCTTCTTATTACTGATACCACTTTAATTTAATTGTGTAATTTTGTTGCATATTATCTGTCTAATAAGTCCATAGACATTCTAAAGCCAGTTTAAGACACAAACTTCTCCCATAATATATTTATGATGCATAATGTTTAACATAATCTTTTGCTTTGTTGTTCTCTTTCTAACTGTCACAGATGCAGTGTTATCAAACCCAAAGACAAAATCACAAAGTAAGTGGAAAATAAAAACATTACGCACACATTGAAAATGGCTACTGATCAAACTGGTATAAGTGAATAATAATGTTTACATTTTGCTGTACTATATGTAGTTTCAGAGTCTGAGTCTGGCAGTGACAACGCAGTGGAATCATCTCCATCTGTATCTCCAACAGGAGACGAGGTACACACACACACACACACACACACACACACACACACACACACACACACACACACACACACACACACACACACACACACACACACACACACACACAAAATACTGTAGGGTGTAGGTATACATTGCCACTACAATACAAATCAACTTAGATCTGTGTGGATTGTAAGGATGTCCCCGAACATTCGGGGTTCGAACCTTCCCTCGTTAGGGTTGGCACTCGAATCTTAATTAATGGCCTAATCAGGGGGGCACACAACCGATGTGCCAGTGCGCATACGTCGTCAAAATGTTTTCTGTGCGTAGATCAAAGGCATGCAAGGCGCATTTGCGCACCAAAGCTGAGACAGTTATGTAGAGAAATCTGACAGGCATTCAAAAGGAACTCAAATGTGATGTTAATGTCCTGTAAGTAGACTTAAAATAAAACTAGTGTTGACTAATCATTACATGTTGCTCCTATTTTGAAGAGGAAGTTAGTGCACAGGAAGTCTGTTTCAGCTGTAAACAAGCTACTATGACACTTTCCCAAAGTTATGTGCTAGGGTACAGCCTTAGTGGATTGGTTAAATGTGCTGTAGGTATTTTGTTTTTGTTAAAATTAAGAGAACTGTTAAAGAAATGTACAATAAATCACACACACACTCACTTAACCCATTTAGACCTGACAACGATTCTAAAATGTCTTCTAAATCCTGACAGTTCTAAATCCTGACAGCAGAACCCAGGCGAAAAATAAATATATTTATTCCATACTTAAGTACACTTTTAGCACAGAAAGTATGTTAAATGTATACTTGTAGTGTCTCTAATCATATTAATAGTACATTTTTGCTAAATATAATATAAGTGAACATAAATTAATTTGTGATTTAGCACATTTGTGATAAGTGTACTAAATGAGAAATATATTTCAAATAGTATGAAAATATGCTTTTCATGAGTGCATTAGTTTTATGTTTACTTTTGTCTAACTTAAATACATATAATCACAAATACATTTGTGATTATTATATTTTAAGTACTTTATCAATATATTCACAACAAGTTCTCCTGAACATGCATTTATTGTAAGATGTACTTTAATTATAATAATTAAAAATACATTTGTGATTATTATATTTTAAGTCCATTAGCAATATATTCATAGCAAGTTCTCCTGAACATGCATTTATTGTAAGATGTACTTTAATTATAATAATTAAAAATACATTTGTGATTATTATATTTTAAGTCCATTAGCAATATATTCATAGCAAGTTCTCCTGAACATGCATTTATTGTAAGATGTACTTTAATATAATAATTAAAAATACATTGGTGATTATTATATTTTAAGTCCATTAGCAATATATTCATAGCAAGTTCTCCTGAACATGCATTTATTGTAAGATGTACTTTAATTATAATAATTAAAAATACATTTGTGATTATTATATTTTAAGTCCATTAGCAATATATTCATAGCAAGTTCTCCTGAACATGCATTTATTGTAAGATGTACTTTAATATAATAATTAAAAATACATTTGTGATTATTATATTTTAAGTCCATTAGCAATATATTCATAGCAAGTTCTCCTGAACATGCATTTATTGTAAGATGTACTTTAATATAATAATTAAAAATACATTTGTGATTATTATATTTTAAGTCCATTAGCAATATATTCATAGCAAGTTCTCCTGAACATGCATTTATTGTAAGATGTACTTTAATTATAATAATTAAAAATACATTGGTGATTATTATATTTTAAGTCCATTAGCAATATATTCATAGCAAGTTCTCCTGAACATGCATTTATTGTAAGATGTACTTTAATATAATAATTAAAAATACATTTGTGATTATTATATTTTAAGTCCATTAGCAATATATTCATAGCAAGTTCTCCTGAACATGCATTTATTGTAAGATGTACTTTAATTATAATAATACAAAATACATTGGTGATTATTATATTTTAAGTCCATTAGCAATATATTCATAGCAAGTTCTCCTGAACATGCATTTATTGTAAGATGTACTTTAATATAATAATTAAAAATACATTTGGGATTATTATATTTTAAGTCCATTAGCAATATATTCATAGTGAGTTCTCCTGAACATGCATTTATTGTAAGATGTACTTTAATATAATAATTAAAAATATATTTGTAGATTGTATTTTTTAAATGCACTCTTAGCATATTTTAAGTAAATATATTTGTAGATTGTATTTTGAATACATTATAAATACAATACAAGTATAAACTTTCAGTATATTAAGTTTAAGTATATTAAGTACTAATGTGCTATAAATACTGCCAGGTGAAATGGGAGTGGCTAGAGGAAGTCCATTTCCCAGCATACACTGGGGCGCCAAGGACCGTGTGTTATTGTTCTTATTTGTGTTATTATTTGAATATTAGAATGTATACTGGAGTTATGTTATGGGTAATTGTGTAGGGTTTTGTTGTGGAGTTATTTGGTGATTTATGTTGTTTTATGTGATTTGTTAGTAAAACCATGAATATAAATGTCTGTTGGTTTGATCAGTCCCTCTCCCCTTTTCCCATTCATATGTATAGTAACATGGTTGCTCCAATTAAGAGTTATATATGCAAATATATGCAAATTTATACTTTTCCGAAGTATATATATAATATATATATACTTTGGAAAAGTATAAATTTGCATATATATTATATATAATGCTTAAAATGTATTTGGAGTATAAAAGTCATTAATTTGAAGTATACTTGTATTAGTTTCAAGTATACTATCAAATATATTTTAAGCACATTAGTTTGTAATGTTATTATATTAACACATTGGTAGTATATTTTAAATGTATTTATTTAATACTTGATATACACTTATAATACACTATAAAAATACACTATAAATATAATATAAGTCTGCTTTTCACTCATTGGAAAAAGTATACTTGGGATACTGGAAGTATATTTTCAATTTAACACTATTTTTTTGTAGAAAAGGGTTAAAAAGTATAGAAAAAATATATTTAAGATATGTTTAAGTAGATCTGATAGTGTATTCGAGATAACAAAGTATATTTTAAGCACATTAGTTCATAATGTTATTCTATTAACACATTGGTAGTATATTTTAAATGCATTTATTTAATACTTGATATACACTCGATATATTTGAAAATACACTATAAATATAATCTAAGTATGCTTTTCAAAAGTATACTTGGGATACTGGAAGTATATTTTCAATTTAACACTATTTTTTTGGTCACAAAAGGGTTAAAAAGTATAGAAAAAATATATTTAAGATATGTTTTAGCACATCTTAAGTGCAACTTAAGTATAAAAAGTACAACTTAAGTAGTTTCAAAATAGCACAATTTAAATTCAAATAGTTTCAAGTACAAATAAGTACATTTAGTATACTTTAATAAAGTATACTAAATATATTTCTTTTTCACCTGGGAAGTCATACAAAATAAGCAAAAATGGAAGTGAAACAAATACATCAGCAGACAAAATTAAAACATTTGTTACATTATATGTAATGAAATATGTACTGTAGTAATACTGATTATTTCTGTTTGTGCTTCTTGTCAGATTCACTTGGGAGGAGACATTAAAATTCGGCGAGAGGCTTGGGCCAGAATCCCAAATTCTCCAAGGGATTCGTTATTTGTAAAGGAGCTTGCAGTGGCTACTGAGCCACCAGCTCAGTGGCCTTGTGGTTAGAGTGTCCTGAGAATGCCTCCCTGCTTGACACTCAGCATCAAGGGTTGGATTGGGGTGTAAGTCCCTGCGACATACTAGCGTCATGTCCAGGGGGTGTACTTGTACATCAAGCTGCCTCACGGTACAGAAACAGGAGATAGGCTCCTGCCCTATGGGCCTCATGTCTACAGAAACAGGAGATAGGCTCCTGCCCTATGGGCCTCATGGCTCGGCAAGGCTACTTGCGGTGGCTATGTGTGGCACAAAGACACTGGGGGAACGGAGCCTACTGGCAAGGAATGACAAAGATCAGAACAAATTTATAGTTTCATAACACTTATTCATGTTCCAGCTAATTCAGAAGACTTTGGAGGAGATGGAGAGACGAGAGCAACAGGGGCAGGGCAGTAAACGGACCCCCAAGCCTAACCTAAAATTTGTGGAGGAGGAGGGGGGAATGGATCTTTCTAAGAAAAAGGTAAGTGTGGTCTTTTGTGTGTTTATTATGTACAGTACATGCTACCACAAAGTAATCCAAGATTCTAATTAAAGCAGTATCTAATTCTAAATGACACGTCATTAATGCACTCAGATATTTTTCGTCATCTATCTCCTAATTGCCCTTTTGGAAGTACAGTAGTCAGATTTTTCCATTGGTAAATGGTGCATTTATATATATATATATATATATTACATAGATTGTGTAATATGAATCAAAATGAATCGATACTAGTACTACACATTATGAAATACAACACAGGAGCATAGCTCCTGTGTTGTTGTAACAAATATCTCCAGGTAAAATAATTTCTGACCTGATGAAGATTGTGTGAGATGGAAAACATTGTCTTCTTCTCAATAAAGTAATTATTTTACCTGGAGACCGGTGTGCAGGCCCAGCTCCCTCTTTCCATGATTGCCTTATTGGCCCTGCACCCACTGTCGAGGTGTGTGCACAAATACAAATGCTATGTAATAAAGACATCGTCTAAAATGTATATTGTATTCAGTGACAGAATCAGCCATTGCTGTATTCTTAAACTGCAGCCCTCTGTCAACAAGGCTATGTCTCTTCCCATTTTGACATCTGAGCGCAGCCGCTCAGATGTCAAAGTGGGAAGAGCCCGAACCGCAGTGACATTATGGGCCGTTGTGTGATGGTGTTGCACACTGAAAATACCTACAGCTATGTGAGCTTGTAGATAAGCCATTTTAGGCATGCCATCACACAATGTTTTATTGTTATTACCTCAAGGGTCAAGGGATCAAGGGATCAAGGGTAACCTTAACAAAGGTTATTATAATTAGCCTTAGTACTAAGGTTAACTATACTTATTACTTACCGTCTGTTGATCTGATCATCGTGATTGATCCTTTCCTATTCATCCCTACACTAGATATACCTCAAATTAAAGACGACATCGCCTTTCTGGCTGGTAGAGTAAGTTCTTATTTTTATTTTATTTTTTATTGTAGGCCTACTTGTTTTTTTTCACCATAGATAAGTTTGTATGATGTTGGTCTCATTGGTAGGGTAATTAACTTGCTGCATTTGTGTTTATAATTGTTTAAGAATCGACCAATTAGAGACATGGACACTGATAGAGACACATCAGCACAAACATTGCAGGTGAGTAATATTTGACAGAAGGATTGTGATTTACTTATATTTGACTAGAGGAGGCAAATTGGTTTGTTAAGGGCTGATCTCACAAAATGCTCAATGTATTTGCACTGCCAGCAGGTAGGTATGTTAACAATTGATCAACAATTGATTTTTTTTCTTTTTTCTTTTTAGAATTTTGAACTATCCTCAACTTTGCTGCTCTGCTTTTGGACCTCCTGGGACAATGGTTAATTATCTGTAGACAATGCATTGACCCTCATTACTTTCTCAGATCATGGCAGCAAAATAATATTGCTGGTGTAAATGTGAAGGCAGCATTATGCAGCCTGCTATGTTTTTGTCCCACAACCAAAAAAGTCCAAATAATGCGGCTGCAGTTTATTTCAGTTTTTAAAAACCTCCGTTCAGGAAACAGTTTATAAAAACGTAACCTCGCATCACCAGGCTTTCCACCTCGGAGGAAAGCCTGGTCTGTGTTACAAAAGTTCTGTGTGAACCCAAAAATGAATGCTGGCCAGGCTAATAAAAACAGCAGCAAAGTAACTGAAGTTTTACAGTAGTAGAGTGCTGTCCTAACCTGACGCTGCCAGATCCAAGAAGCTTGCTACACAAATTTGTTTCACAGCTTATTGGGATCTGGGATCGCGGAAGCAAATTCGATGACGGGGCTGTTCCTTTTTTCAAGATACTTGGTAGATGATTGGATGGGACCGTCTGTCTATCACCGTGTGGGCGTGCAAACACAACCAATCATATTGACGTGTCTATATAGCTTCACGTCCGGTTTCGCACATATCCCGCCCTTAGCTCACGCTGATTGGTCCGGTACGGAACGGATTTTTGTAAGCTCAACTGTGTGAGAGATCCCAGATGATTGCTGTGTTGGGAAACATGGTTACCCAATACCGCCCTCATCTGGCAGAGTCAGGTTAGTGCTGTCCTGCCCACTACTGTAAAAGTTAACACTTTTGTCATGTCACTGTTTAATTTTAAGAGCCATCCATCCATCCAGCCATCGTCTACCCCTTATCCGGGCCGTGTCGTGGGGGCAACAGCTCCAGCAGAGAGCTCCAGACCTCCCTGTCGCGAGCAACACCGGCCAAATGCACCTGAAGGTCCCCCGAAAGTAAGTACATTGTCATTGTCTCCACCAGGCCGTAGGCATAGGGAGAGAGTATGTTTTGCACTCCGTCCGTCCGTCCGTCCGTCCGTGTGTCCGTCCGTCCGTCTGTGAACAGCTAATCTCTGGCACCGCTGGCTTGATCGCAGCCATATTATGCACACACACTCCCTGAATGCCAGAGCTGAACCTCTGCCCCAAAGTTTTCACATTGGCCTGTTATAGTGCCACCAGGAGGCCACTTTGTGCAAAACAAATGTTTTGACAGTACACCTACAGATTTTGTCCAAACATCGCGCAAATTGGTACAATGCAGTCTCTCTAGAGCCATTCAACGAAACATGTCTTTCAGATTTTTCAGACTCCATCCTGATTGGCTAAGATTGGTTTCCAAAGTTCGCAGGAGTACAAAATGCTGCAAATCATGAACACATTGTGTGATTTCCGTGACCTTTTGCACGCACAATACCACTAGGCAGAGGAAGAAATGGCACTTTTTAGAATCCTCCTCCTCAGGTCTAAATTGTTAACTTAAATGTGATATTTATTTATTTTTTCAGATTGAAATTGTGAAAGGATCAGGAGTCCTGTGCAACAGGACAACCTGGTTTTCCGCCTCCAACAGCACCACTCCAACCCAAATGGTGTGATTGCTGCTGATGGGCGTGTTCCCTATTGAGGAACTCCTGGAGAGCAACCTCAGCGGTATTTTTTCCCCCAAAATCTCTTTAAGTCGATCCATTAACTAATGCAGAATTAAGATTTGAACCTGCTTGGGATAATGTATTTCCGTTTGTACCTCCATAACATAAATCTGAGATATTGCTTAAGTGAAACATCATGTAGTTAGGGGGATTTTGAAAAATAATGTTTAAAATATCTTATTTAGGTGGGATGTCAAAGCGTGGCACTGGGGAACATTTGAAGGCCCTGGATCCAGAGAAAAAGAACGCCATACTTGGTGAGTACAAAAAAAGAATTCAAGAAGAAAAAGAACAGTTCATAGATATGCATTGAGTTGACTACTTTAACCATCCCTATTTTCACTATTTATTAGCCATCAGTGGTAGTTTATCACTGGAGTCAGAAAATATCAGGTAAGTGATGACACCCATTGCAGAAATCTGCACGGCGTAGCACCTGGTAATTATAAAAGCCTAACTTAATTTGCTCACTTCATCGCAGCTCACTATAGTCTATATTCTGGGCTACTAGTGTGCTTCCACTGAGATAAGTGTGGTCCTCTGGGTTGTAGAACATGTACAGTAGTTGGTTAGTCAATAACAATTGTTGTCCTACAGCAGTGGTTCCCAACTGGTGGGCCGCAAGGGGATTTCAAGTGGGCCCCCAAATAATTTGACAAAACACTAGAATGTTATTAAAATATAACATTCATATTTAAAGAAGTCTTTAAAAATGATACTATTTTATGGTGTTTCTTAGAATGGAATAAGTATACTATGTTCCATTGATCTAAGCCAGAACACAAGTTGATTGATCATTAAATAAACATCAAATAAACAACTTAAGAAAATGCACGTGGCCCACCTACAGTATCAACTTGTCTACTGCCAGGTTATGTGATCAGATAGGCGGGCCGTGAAAACAATTGAAGATTTTCATGTTGGTTCTGCCACAAGAAAAGATTGGGAAAAACTGATCTACATCTACGAGTGCATGTGTTTGGTCCGACGGAGCATTGGTCCGATGCATTGGTGTGATCGACAACCTACCTCAAACCCTCACCCTAACCCTAACCTCACCGGGGGCAGCACACCTAAACCTAACCCCAACCCTCTCCCGACCCCCAGCGCAGACCCTCACCCTAACCCTAACCTCCCCCGGGGCGCAGCACACCTAAACCTAACCTCGGACCAATGCGCGTCGGATCATTGCTCCGTCGGATCATAGTATGCCTCCCTACATCTACTGCACCCTTCTTCACCCATAACCCATTTAGACTTGAGGCCAATTCAAAATGCAGTCGTAACCTTAGTTTTTATTTTTAGAATATTGTTAACATTCAATGAACATATAACTATATATACTCACTCTACAAATAACAGGGCCTGTGATATTTTAATTTGTCCATTAACACCCAGCCCTGTATAATGTAGTAACGTCCAAAATGACTCCCAGATTGAATTGCACTTTGACATGAAGGGTATTTCAGGTCTAAATGGGTTCATCGTTAATCATGCCATTTGCACCATATCATGCTTTTAGTTAATTTGCTTGATTTGCATGTCTTATCACTAAATAACCTGTGCTGATGAGTGCTGTCACGTCGCCAATACTAATTAAAGTGACATTTGTGAGAAAAGCTTGTTTAAATCTATTCAATCCATATACCATCTTTTTGGTTAAAGGCCAACAATCGTCAACAATAGGTTTGTGTACACTAACAGATGGACTGCTTGAATTCTAGTTGACTTCAAGCATGTATTTTTTTGTATTGCCATGTTTTGTTCTTGCTTAAATGTAAATCGCTCTGGATTAAGAGCGATTTACATTGCTAAATGCCTAAATTATAAATCGGGTCCACTGTCTTCTCATTATTGCCTTTTCCTTGATTCTATGTAGAAGCCACATTAAAGAAGTTCCCGCAGTCAACCAAAGGCATGCTGGGAACAGCAGTAAACGGAAAGCTGACGGAGCTGCGGCGGTTCCACAAGAAGTAGACAAACAAGTAATGATATTATTAAAATGAAATAAAGCTGTTGATACAGCCCCTCCTATATCCAGCTTTAATGTCTGTCCACTACACAAACATTAAATTCAGATTGACAATGAATGGAGAATGATACATCATAGTGTATTGTACCGTCATGATGACATGACGCAAATTGTGATGTGCATTTTGTAGCTTGCTTCTGAACTAATGATGCCTCTTTTTGATCAAATCAGATTCGGGGATGACGAGTGCCGGAGAGAAGCCTTGCATGGTGTCCTGGAGCCCCCACCTGTATTTTTTGTTATTTATGAGCTAATTATAATTTATTATGATTTATTTTTATATGCCAATGCCATAATTAAATGTTTATTCTCCCAAGAAACATCTCCGAGGTCTTCTTTTCTGACACATATTTTTTTATTCAGAAAGATAAAGATATAGATTATGTAATTTACATATAATAGGCTACATCACTGGTTCCCAAACCACATACACAATTTCTGTGTAAATAAAATTGTTGCTATATTATTATTATTATTATTGTATTATTTATAATTGTATTATTATTATATTATATTATTTATGTACATATATGTACATGTGCATATATGTGCATATAAGTGCATATATGCACATATATGTTCAGGGGGTCCAATTTCATATATGTTACATATATGTCTATCATATATGTAATATATATGTCTAACATATATGTTACATATATGTTAGACATATATGTCTAACATATATGTAACATATAAGTCCTTTCCGTGTGGCTCCATGTCTCTTTTGTTGAACATAAAATGCATTTTCAGAAACCGAAACTGAAACAGGGATACCAATTGTATTCAATCAGGATAGAGAACACAGTCAGGATAGAGATTAAACAAAGTGGAATTGTAAGTGATGACACGGACCAAAACATATCACTTATTAAAAAAGTGTCGCGCCTGTCCAGACGTGCGCAAAGCAAGTTCAGTCAAGGAAGCTTTGAGAAGGAAGAGAAGTGGTCACGTGACTGGGCTGCGCCATGACACTTTCATGGACGCCTTCATGGGAGCCAAACTACCCGGAAGTTTGGCAGAATGTACTGGAGTCAATGAGAGCTCAGTGAGCAGCTCATGAACACACATTATTTATGATGAATGACTGAGACCTTTTGTAAAGTAATCGCTTCTGGCAAATTACAGAAGACACATAACACATTCTTGTCTGCTGTGTTGCTTTTAGATCTGTACACTGTGTAATCTTTATAGAGGTATGGTATCTAAAGAGCACAGACTTCCCACCGTTTCTTGTCTGGCAGCCAAATATCGCGATACTTCGGACTAGAAACGATACCTGCTGCTGTTTAGATCCGCAGATAAAATGATATACTGTGCACTCAACAACCTGTGATACCGGTATGTCTTCTTTTACATTCCTGAACCAACAAAGTTCTCAATTGTTCCTAAATGTTTGTTATGACGACTGTGGCTCAGGAGGTAGAGCAGGTCGGCCAATGATCCATGGGTAGGCGGTTCGAATCCCGGCTCCTCCTGTCTACATGTCGAAGTGTCCTTGGGCAAGACACTGAACCCCAAATTGCTCCCGATGTGCTGGTTGTTACCTTGCATGGCTTCCGCCACAATCGGTGTATGAATGTGTGGGTGAATGTAATGCATGTAAATAGCCTTGGATAAAGGCGCTATATAAATGCACCATTTACCATTTACCATTTTTTTAAGAGCTGGTCCAGCCGGCTCCATTCACTGCCATGTATTCATTGCACTTTGGCTCCCATGAAAGTGTCATGGCGCAGCCCAGTCACGTGACCACTTCACTTCCTTCTCAAAGCTTCCTTGAGTTCAGTCAGGAAACTCAGTCCAGTTGCTGCCGGCCGTTCATTGGGCCGCCTCAGCATCACGTAGATTCACGATTCACTTCATCCAATCACACACTCATTGTCCCCACCAGGCCGAAGGCATGGGAAGAGAGTATAGACCGATTCCGTAGCGGTTTCATGGTCGCAGCCTACGTATTTCCTGTAGGCGGACTCGACGTAGCTGCGGGGATAAAACCCTCACCAGGCGCACCTCTTCCACTACAGTGAACGGCAGAGTGACTGATGTTAGTTTGCCTCAAACTTTACTCCTTTACCTGCTTTTTTACTAACACTAACATTACAAAGATGCCCAGAACATCGAAATGAACCTGTGTAGTTTATGGCTGCTCCAACAGTAGTGGCAACATAAAAAATAAAATAAAAC
This sequence comes from Protomyctophum parallelum, assembly GCF_964188405.1. Taxonomy (NCBI): domain Eukaryota; kingdom Metazoa; phylum Chordata; class Actinopteri; order Myctophiformes; family Myctophidae; genus Protomyctophum; species Protomyctophum parallelum. Next base: position 59,760,724 of record NC_139699.1, read on the forward strand.
GGAATGTCTAATATCCACCGCGGTGGCTGAGACCAGAGCCATTGAGTAATGGTTGAGACGAAGCAGGGAAAGATACATAACGCCAGTCTTACCCAATACCAAATCTTTCTGTTTTATGAACACAAGGCTGCTGTATTTTATACCTCATACTAAGCATTTAAAGTATGAGGTATAAAGTACACTGTCGTACACAGCAAAACTGCGGAGGCTAGATAGAGCAGCGCCTGGTTAACTTGTAGCTGGGCAGGTGAGCTAGTGAAAACTTCAGGGTCGTGTTCTAAGGCTTAAGGCTGTGCTACGTTGTGCAACAGTAGACTAAAGCTAAGCAGCAGAACAAAGGGACGCAACGTGGCTAGCAAGGGGGAAACAGAGTTTCGGGGATAGCTAGCAGAGGACAAACCACAAGCCGCCGTACGGCCCACTTGAGTTTCAATGTCCTTAAAATGAACTTACGGGCTTTTAATGCTGGAACGTCCGTGAGTGAAGAGAAGGACACCAACGTAGGACTGCGAATTTCCGCGGCACAAGTCTGAGACCCGTCCTTATGGAAAACAAATTTCAACAGCCGAAAAGGTGATTCTCTTTGTTGAGACGTGTATGCGTTAGCACAGAAAGCGAGGAATGACGTTACTCAGGGCGGACCTTAGGTTATATACCTGGTGGGTGGTCCATATAACCACGCCATGAGTGACAGTTCACGATCCAATGAAATTGTTCCGTGAGTGTATGTTAGGCTGTGTGCCTGCGCCATCTAGTGGCTTGGACCCCATATGACTCTCACTGAGAGATACTTAAGATAACTCACCTCCACTGGTTTATTTGACTCAACGTTTCGATCCCTTAGGGTCTTCTTCAGGAATGTATTGTGACAGAGCAGCCTCTGTCAGAGTAATGTAATGTACAATATACATTCATTGTATTGTTGCTGTATATTGCTGTATATATAACGGGTTGATTCTCAGTCCCACAGAAGGTGCACATTCTGCTGTGACATGTGAATTAATATACTTGATACTGTTTATCTATGCAGATGCTGTAGTTTGGAAGCTGCCTTGATGGCCTGAAGAGAGCTCTGATTGCTTGTGTTGTTAAATGTCTTGTGATTCGCTGACTGCTTAGCCAGGGGTGGAGTCAGGAGTCTATATATAGGGGAAATGGCTCAGTAGAGAGTGTGCTGCCATGGGGAGAGGTTGACACCAGTACCTTTCTGTTCACAGTTAAGTTGTGTTATGTTGTTTGAGTTGTTTTGAGTTCTTTATTTTCTTTATTATTCATTATGTTGTCCAGGCCTGGAGCTTAATTAAAACTTATCTTCACCTGCAAGTCTGCCTCCTGTCCAATATGTCATTTTAAAGGTTTTATTACTGACAAACAGCCGATCCACAATCCCACTTGGTAACATGTATATATATGCAATATTGGAAAATGGTCACAGGAAAAATGGAGAGACTGAATGAAGGACTAGTTGCACTGGAAAGTGTATTTTGGATGGCTGGTGCAAGGAGAAGTCACCACGCTAAATATCATAACTGAAGTTGTGGACATTGAAGTGATGCACTTCAGCGTCGGAGAGGAACAGGCACTGTCAGATCAGTTACGCAACTTTTGGGAAATCGAATCCCTTGGAATCCACATGAAAGAAATGCACACAATATGCATGAATATGTTGTGAAGGCTATACACATGTAAATAATCAAAGAAAGGCTATACCAAAGCATATAAATGCCTGTATATATATATAAAACTGCCTCCCCCTGGCCAGCCGGGGCGCCTGATGGAGGGGAAAGGAACTGGTTGGAATAACGTGTTCCTTCCACGCGCTACGTCCAACCAGGGAAACTCCCCCCTGTCAGGTGTAAAGGAGCAACTTGGACACTCAGGCATGAAGGAAGCATGAGTTCAAGTCTGTTGCTCTCCCCTTGTCCCCCATATATGGGGACTAAGGTTGGTGGAGGGTGTGTAGAGCCCAGGATCACATTAGATAATTGACACAGGGGTGAAAAATGGGTTACAAAATCGTGGGATAAAATATATATATATAAAATAAATACAAATGCCTGTATAAGCTGCAACAAACTTAATTGCTAAACAAACAAAAAGGCCATTCTTACTGCAGGCATTCAAGCGTTTCATTGGGTGCAGTTCCATTATTTAACCACTAAACGGAGTTGTTTGTCCGTGCTGTGTGAGAGAGATGGGAGCAGGTTCTTGCGCCGAGGTTGCGTCAGAGCAGGCCGGCAGCTGGTGATGAAACCTGCTGAAACGAAACGATATGAGCTGTGGAGACACTGGCAGACTGCTCAACACTTCTAGATGCTAGCGCTCACAGGAGACAGTTGACATGAGGATAGAGCAAATATACATTCTCTCTCTCTCTCTCTCTCTCTCTCTCTCTCTCTCTCTCTCTCTCTCTCTCTCTGCACATGCATGCACATCAGCACATGTGCACTATCCAGTAGAGATGTATTGATCTGGCTCGATCACATCATAGCCAATAATCACATGCCAGCACCGTTAATATAATTGGGTGTTTTTGGCTACACAATCTCACTGCTGTTCGTAACCATGATGACATTTCTTGTCGAGTTACCATGGCGACAATGATGGCATAATTGATTGTCACCTTAAAATGGGCATTCACCCATTTGTAGGGAAATTATATTTTCAAAAGACGCACGCACGCGCGCGCACACGCACACACACACACACACACACACACACACACACACACACACACACACACACACATGACTTCATCATTTTAGGGCAGTGGCGTCAACTCCGGGGGTGCACAGGAGCAGAAGAACCCACTGGCAAAATAATAACACAACACAACGGCTCTTTTAAGAGCTAATAGCAGCCAGCCGCAGCGCAAATATGCGTGGCTGCACCCACTGCCGTTATAGGAACCTTCCGCCACTGTTTTAGGGGCAAGGTCATGACTTGCGGGGTTGCAATATATATATGGGGGGGGGGGGGTGTCATAAGACAGCTCCACGCTGTCCTGCTGCTGCCGTCGGTAGCTGACGTTCGAGTAGCGGCAGAGAAGCGGGGCGCCGGCTACACGCGCGTCGGGGCGCGCGGCCCACGCTGATCAAGAACAACGCGCCCACGTCGCGTCACGCCGCCCGGCGGAGGACACGATCCGCGGCGCGCGGGGACCGCCTCACGTCTCACGTCTCTCTCGCGTCATGCCAAGTCATGGCATGACTTGCTAGCTGGGTCATTGTAGCTCAAAAGGCTTCCAAACCCCAAAGAAAACTTCAGACCACAGAAAATCCACTGAATGTTCAAAGTTCAGGTTCTTTGGGTGTAATTGAGGTCATAAAACCTAAAATAAAAAATAAAAATAAAAATAAATGAAAATGAATGTCATAAAACCTTTAAGGGTTAGGGATTTTAAATGTAATAATATGTAGACTATATATGCAGTGAAATAAATACAATGTGAGCCATGCTCAGCCCGGCCTGCACCAATCAAAGTAACTGGATTGGCTTAAAGATGGTAAAACCACATTAGAAGCAACATGGATGTGCAATATAAGAACAAGACACTTACATTATTGCTTTTGACTGTTAGAAATAGGATATAGGAAAATAACGGTTTGTTTCCAAAAATTCGACCATTCCGATCTGGGGGGAGTATTATACTGTAATAGAATACACTGTGAAGTTACATAGTACAACTGTGCGAAGTGTAGTACTTGATGTATGCCAGTTCTGTTTTTGTATACATAATGTACATTACTGCAAAAACCAAATTACTCCGACATTACAGCCAAGGAAAGTGTTTATCCTACTTACTTAGGTTGCATACAGGCAATACGAGATCAGTATCAACTGAAAGTTATATCGAAGGTAAACCAGAAAGTAAATAATTCTTGCTAGAAGAATATAGAACTGCCCTTGAAATATTGACCGGGTCTCTTGTGCAATGTCACTTTGACTATAGCCTGCAGGCTGCATTTTCTGGCATTCCCAGAGCAAATCTTCACCCTGCTCACTTCGTCAGCCTCAGGTGGTTCAGAGTGGAGAAGAGAGCATCCCAGTCCCAGATTAAATTGTTGTTTAGTTCACAGGATCGTAAATAATGTACAGTGTAGTACCCACATATTTTTTCCCCAACTATTTTTCCAAGGTTAGTGATTTACGCAGTTATTCCACCAGCGGTAGCTGTACTGAGAGCTGCAAAAAAAAGACAAAAAAAAGACATACATATGTGGCATGGCGGTATGAATTAATATAGCCAACGGCATGAATTTATATAGCCAACTACGCCACCTGGGGAATTGCACCCCAGGAAATAGTTAAAAGATCTGATTAAAACCTGAGTTACTTACGACTCACAGATTCGTTGTACATTTAATTAACAAAGGCAGAAACGGGTTTACAAAAGTACAAAGCTTTATTCACTTCATGGTATAAAGTATTCAAGTACTTCAGAATGACAGATTGGGACACTCAGGGACCGGTGCTGAGGGTTACCAGGGGGGGACAGGGGACCAGCTAACCCGCCCAGGGCAGTGGCACCCCAAACCACAGAACACAGCAAAAACAAACTCATGGCACACAATAAAAGGAAAGGGGATACCACTATACCACTGGAACGGGCGTCGCCTGGTCCAGACCCGGACGCCTCAGCACCGGAACTAGCAAAGAGAGAGTTAAAACACATCAATGAGCATCCAGACAACACAGGGTGGGTTACACTGTTACACAAAGTAAGTAAGGTCTCCATAAACAGCGTCCGATATAGGACATTCCCGGTTCACATGCAGAGTGTCTTCCTTTGATTAGTGGATCAGTGGTTGGTCAGTGTTGAACTATCATTCAGGCAAGGCAAAACAGCAGCGTGGCTTCCTTTCACCAAGCCCACTCATTTAGGGGCAGGATGCACAGGCATCCTCCAGGCACACAAGGGGTAGACAACCCGAGAGAGCCATCCGTGCAGAGACGGACGGTAGCACACAGACTGGCTTGGGCATAATGAAACAAACAATACTGAATGAAGCCCATTAGGCCAGCCTTGTTTGAGGGATAATTGTCATGAAGGGTCCTTCATGACACACGCGCTGTGGGACTGCGTGGCTTGCTGAAGCCCAAAGGGCCAGCTCTGTTCGGGAACACAGAATCTGACACAGGCAGAGTGTGTGCTGCTTAAAGGACAACTTTAGTTTTTTCCAACCAAGGTTCATGTTTTTGGTCGTTATTAGAGAAAGTAAAACATTTATGTAATCTTTTCTTCATTTGCTGCTTTCTTTCATTTTAGGGATTTTGGCTGTTTATGACAGGGGGGGCGAGGGCATTCGAGCATGGGGCTAAATATGTATTTTTTTTACAAAATGTCATAGCGATTCTTTTTTTTATTATTTACTATAGTCCTACTAAACCCCAAGAAATGACATTTGGCCACAAAAGATCACGAGTTCTACTGAATGTGTCAAACTGATATATTGAGCCTATACACACAGTGTGGCTTCCCCCCAATAGGCTACCTTCACATTCAATAGATCCTGTGATCTTCCGTGGCCAGATGTAATTTCCTGGGGTATATTAGGACTATAGTAAATAATAAAATAATAAATCGCCATAATATTTTGTAAAGAAATACATATTTAGCCCCATGCTCGAATGCCCCCGCCCCCCTGTAAAAAAACGCTAAAATCCCTAAAACGAAAGAAAGCAGCAAATGAAGAAAAAATAACACTCATCTTTTACTTTCTCTAATAACAACCTAAAACATGAACCTTGGTTGAAAAAAACTAAAGTTGTCCTTTAAATACTGCAAGCAATCAGCTCACTGATTACTGGGAGGAGGATGGGCAGAGTAGAAGTCAACGCCCATACTGCTACACATACATACATACATACAAACATACAAACATACAAACATACATACATATACATGTTCATCATAGCAAACAGGCTCCGTTTCCAACCTCCCCAGCCTCCACGCCTTTAAGTAAATATATGTGTTCAAACTTCCTCCACCTCCCCAGCCTCCACGCCTTTAAGCAAATGTATGATTCTATGGATGGCACAGTATGTTACATCTGTGTATCTTAAAGGGCCTTTGTGTTTAAAATGCTCAATAGCAGATAGTCACCCCGTCAAACTGAATGCAATATCATTGCAATAAAAAAATGATATGTGCTGACGTGTCTAACTGAAAAACCTCTCTTTTTAATATTCGGCAGCCGTTCTGCGTCCATTAGTTCTATTGTAAATGTCCTCCTCTGAACAGATGGCTGTATAGCAGCGGGTTCCCCATTGCCAATTATGAACTTCCTGCCAGGTCGGACGGCCAAAGCCCGGAAATTATGTTTTCGCCCTTGTCCGTCCATGTGTCGGTTTGTGTCCATGTCAACAATGTGAAACGTGTGACCTTCTGGGCTCAAAATTAACAGTATGCATTAACTAAAACAAAGTTAGGTTATTTACAGATAAAATACAGCTTATGTTTTATTTTACGGTATTTGTTTATGGTTTCCTCATTTTTGTTTTCTTTTTCCAGGCTCTAACAGCTGCAGGCAAAAAAGCTCTTTGCCCCAGGCTGTGATACACCTCATCTTGGAGTCAGAATTCGTGTCTATAATGTAGAACAGGGGTCTTCAGCAGGGGGTCCGGGGATCCTAGGGGGCCTCACAGTTACTACACAGGGCCCGCTGAATCTTTTGTGTCTGAGGGGAACATTAGCCGAACATATAGCAGATCTATGTGAGCTGCATGCGGTAGATCGGCTATTTTGGGTGTCTGAAATGAACATCAACATTTTAAACATACTCACACCTGTTTTTGTCCTTTTATTGTGCTGATCAGAGCAATCGTTAACAAAGTATGACCATTTGAAGCGCTATAACTGAACAATGTGTGGGCCCCTGACGGCCCCTGACATAGTAGGCTGGGTTGTACAACGTGGCCCCTGCCGTGACTATTCTCATGGCAGATCTCTGACCAGTGTGTGTGTGCCAGGTTTAGTGTGGACTGGAGCTACGGCCCCCGCTGTGGCCCCCCGGGGACCCCTGGAGGCCACACGTGGTCCCTGCCCTTGTGTGACTATTCATGGCATACTCCTGAACACGAGTGTGTTGGTGCCAAGCTGGTGCAGATTGGAACAACGGTGCACATCGCAAGTCCAGACGTTACGTTTTGTGACATCCAAACCACCGCCGACCCACAGTCCACCGAACCATTATAGGCAATTTTAAAAAGAGGATTTATCGATTCACAGAAAGATTTTGCTAGATGTAGCCATAGATTATATGGGTAGACGGCTCTTCCGGATCTGGCGCGTCTGTATCTCAACGGAAGGCAACATGGAGGCAACGGAAGGCGATGGCGATGCGTTGATTGGTTGCATTGGAAAGCGTTCTCCAGATTCCTTGCGAAGCATAGCGGAAGAACGGAAGGTGGCGTTCGGTATAGGCCAATCAGAGGCGAGTGCCTTCAGGATTCCACTTGACTTCCTCCTCCCATTGGAGACAGGTCGCTCCTGTAAAAGATGGACGGAGTCCTCTTTAATTAAGCAATATGAACGTGTTTATTAGAAGACAAGGTTGGTGATACAAACTGTGTCGGTTACGTCTCTGTCTCAGTATATCTATGAATGAACGGACATCCTGTCTGTCTGCTTCGCGCCTGTCCTATACCGTAGAACTGCGCAGTGCTGCGCAGGTACAATTGTGCAGTCACAATGTTACCGTATACGACAGCTCCAACCAGCCGCAAAGCGTGTGCCTATGGGCTATATAACTATATAGTTCCAAACATTGCTCCTATGGCTGGAACTATGCCAGTTCCCACTTCCTCATTCTATTGTTACAATGGGAGTCAATGCTGTTGCCACTCTCTTACTATAGAGCACCGAAGTCCTGACGTAACTCGCTCATCCCTTCGATTCCCCTGGTTCGCGGAAGTAATTTCTCTATGGAGAATAACATGGGGTGATCTTAATATCGTCTACTATAAGCGTTGTGGTCCAAAAATAAACAAGCTGTCTCGGCGTTATTGTCAGGGAGGTGTCTCTGTATCGTTTGCAACAGTCAGTCACTCATATAACAGTCTGCTTCTAGCGAAAATGTAACTAATTCAGCAGCAGTAACATTAGCGTTTTCTCTCAGTCAGTTGATTCTTCATATCCATATGAGTGAAGCGGCCGGGGTGACATGTTTATTTTTCAAACACAGTTGTTATATGAGGCGATCTAAAATCCCCCCTATGGGGATTACAATGCAACTAAAAGAATACATGAACCTGGGGACAGACGCCCTCTACTGAAAGTGACGTCAGACTTCGGTGCTCTATAGCAGAAAAATATAGATGGATCATTGGCGTATTTTTATATATCTATGGTTGTAGCTCCAACAAAACTTAAATAAAAACTGAAGATGTTTCTGTTTGCTGCTGCCTTTTATTAAGGCTTGTGATTTATTCCTTCTGCACTGTCATTGTATTCTCTCTCTCTCTCTCTCTCTCTCTCTCTCTCTCTCTCTCTCTCTCTCTCTCTCTCTCTCTCTCTCTCTCTCTCTCTCTGTGTGTATGTGTGCATGCATGGAGGCAGTGTGGATTTATTTTCTTTTTCTCTCTCTCTCTTAACGTTTTAGTATTCCAAAATGTCCTTTCATAATGTGTTTATTTTGCTCATGTTTTAATACTCTGTGTCTTAATGTTGTGTGTGAAGCACATTTGAATTGCTATTCAAATAAACTGTGGTGCTGAGGAAGGCAAACACCATTGTCATGATGACCACCCCCTCTCTCTCTCTCCCCCCAGGCAGGCGGAACAGATTGACCTGAAACTAAACAGCACAAACAAACCTCTTTATTCCATTTACTCCACTGAACATCATGAGGCAATGGTTGCGTACGTTTCTCTTTTTTTCATTCTTGAAAACTTTTGCACAAAGTGAACTGTTTTTTTTTATAAACTAGTTATGTTTGGATTCTATAGGGAGCAGGGATCAGGGATTTGTGCGGTTCCATCTGTAATGTATTTACTGTATGTATGCCATGTCTATTCCATCCTTCTTTAGTATTACTGCACAGACAATTTCACTTAATAATGATGATGATAACAACAACAGTAACAACTTCCAACAGTATATTCATAGTGTGGACACAACACAGTCAGAA
>NC_139699.1:59774854-59777354 GCF_964188405.1 Protomyctophum parallelum
AAGTACAGCTCGTATATAGCGTGGCACCGAGTGCCGCGCTACGAGCTTGTATAGGTCTGCTATTTTTCAATAGCTAAAGTAGAACATAATGCTTAAAACACCAAAAGGGGTTCCCGTACAGAATGGGCTAAGTAAATGTACTTAGTTACTTTCCACCATGCACAGGAGCAGTTAAGTAATGAGTTCAATGGCTGACATTTCGATGCTACTGAATCTTCCTCCGAGTCACTCAGAGGCTCGCCTCGTTTTGGCCGAGGCGCGGCAGCAGACTCCCGTTCTTATTCAATATCCATGTGTGTGTGTGTGTGTGTGTGTGACACTGCGATGAAGGCCAGGGTATTTGCTGTGAACGAGAATCTGCCCTCAGTCAACTTTCCGTCGATATAAATAAAAGGTTTAAGACGAAAAAAAGGCTTACCATATGGGATTTAAAGACCTTTTAGAGAGCGTGCCTGGTGCCTCCGAGTCCAGGACACCAAAGGCCAGGGCATTAAGACATGATACGGAGGTTTGTGCACTTTCCCCGGGTGTCGATAAATACCATTCCGAAACAGATTTACATGCGTTTGGCCTTCAGAGGAACTCTACATTGTCCTGTGTGTGTGTGTGTGTGTGTGTGTGTATGTATGTATACGTATAAGTATAGGTAGCTGTATGACTCGCAAGCTCGCCAATGAATGGGGCCTTGATCTTCCATAATCCGCTGCACTATCTTAATCCTAATGTTATAATCTTTAACAAGCGATCGGCTGGAAGGGGGAAATTAGCATGTGATTTGTGACTGGCGCGTTTGTGTGTTTGGCCAGCGGTGTTCGCGGTGAGACGACGCTATAATATAGCTCTGGGCATATGACCGCCGCGGCATGTCAGATTACGACCAATCACAGCCATTCCCGGTGTCAAGACACACTCCCCCCCCCCCCCCCCTCCCCCCCACGCCCTCGGTAAACAACCTTACCCTTGATACGCAGGTCATACGGCTCAAACTGGGGTCAAGTGTTTTTTTTTCTTTCTTCGTTGCATGTTGTGCCTCTTCGGTGTCACTAAGGCGAGTTAACCACATAAGCCCTGTGTGTTTATGCTTCGTCGCACGACACACTGTGGCATGTGTGACGATGAACTTGTGATGTGAGCTTATTTTAGCTGTGCTAGCTTGTTTTGGAAGTTGTATTTAAAGGGGAATATCACTCATTTTGTCGGTGTATAGTACTCTGTAGGCCAAAGAGTAGTTAGAGTACACACCCACGTGATGTCACTGATCACGCTAAACAGAACAGGGAGACTATTTTTTTATTATTATTTCCACACAGCATCTCTAAGGCCATGCAGGGGCTTGACATTAAGGCTTGTCCGGTTGTCCGGGACAAGTAAGTGCATTAAAATTGTACTTGTATCCGTTGGCTGTGTATTTATTTCATGTATTCCAAATACACAGCCATAGATCGGTCCCAGACTGTTAGACTCACCGCGTCGGCATTTAAACTCCACACGCAGTACAAACTGCATAATGTGTACTACTAACCCAGGAATTAATTCCCAAGATTGGAGTCCGATATTGTCTTCTATAGTTTCACATCCATTTGAAAGTTCTGGGCATAAAACGTGTGTTAAGTAGCTTTCAGAGCGAACGTTTTTAACTCAAACCTTTGCTTCTGGGGGGTGGGGGGGGGGGGGGGTTCCTGGAACAACATATTTCCAGATGGGGGTCGTCGGCGGCCAATTACATATATTTTTGGGAGTCTTTGACATGAAATTGCTTGAGAACCACTGACACAGAAACAAAGGTTTTTCAGAAAACTGTCAGGATTTTTAGAAGGCATTTGTATAGCATCATCCTCAGGTCTAAATAGGGTTGATGACTTTCTCTCTAGAATTCCAACGTCGCGGCACTCGAGTGGTATTCCCCTTTAACCCATTTTGGTGTTGGCATCATGTCATGCTTTCGCTATTGAAAAATAGCAGATCTACAAGCTCGTATCGCGCCACCGAGTGGCGCGATACGAGCTTGTAGGTCTGCTATTTTTGAAAAATCGAAGACACTTTTAGAATCTGATCTCAGGTCAGAATGGGTTAATAATGAAACTGTCAGGATGTAATAGACATTTTTAGAATCTGATCTCAGGTCAGAATGGGTTAATATAGCCGAGTACAATGTATACAGCTGTTCACGGGTCCTGCTTATCTGCCACCTCAGAGAGAGAGAGAGAGAGAGAGAGAGAGAGAGAGAGAGAGAGAGAGAGAGAGCGTGTTTTTTAGCCACTAAAGGCCGTTTTGCATAATCTCGAAACCTGCTTTTCCAGGGAATGAGAATTACTCCCTGAACACAAGCTGCACGCGGGGGAGCGAGGTCAGCCGGGGGTCAGGCTGTAGGAGGAGGAGAGAGCTGGACTCGGTTCAACGAAGATAACGCACAATACTACGTGATGTTGTACTATAGAGGAGGAGAAGAGGGCTCTGACTGTAGCATCACAGTGTATTTATAAGAATATCTTCTGTGGGC
>NC_139699.1:59779854-59839854 GCF_964188405.1 Protomyctophum parallelum
CGCGCCACTCGGTGGCGCGATATGAGCTTGTAGATCTGCTATTTTTCAATAGCTAAAGCACGACATGATGCCAACACCAAAATGGGTGCCCGTTCAGAATGGGTTAATGTAGGCTACTACTATTAGTAGGCCTACTATAACTATTATTGTATACTGTCCAGAAGCGTATAGTCTCATTCAGAACACACAGAGGAGGAGTCAAAACACATACGTTGTAAATGAACAAACAATTAACATGTAATTCTGTAGCCTAACATGTATAGTGAAAATCTCTGGAAGAATCGATTACACATGGGGCTTACAGTCAAGTGTGTGTGTGTGTGTGTGTGTGTGTGTGTGTGTGTGTGTGTGTGTGTGTGTGTGTGTGTGTGTGTGTGCGCGCGGCTCTCACATGCTCAGGGTTAAGAGGGCAGGGAGAGAAGCTCAGCATTGTAACGCCCCCACCCACAACACGCACACACTCACGCACGCACTCACGCACGCACACAATCTCTGAAAGAATGAATTCATTTACCAAGAAATATTATGTGAAGATTGTTGACACTAAATCACAAACTCCATGCCCTCCTATTTTTTTAGCTCTCCTCTCCTCTCCTCTCCTCTCCTCTCCTCTCCTCTCCTCTCCTCTCCTCTCCGTTCCAAGAACTTTCCTTATCATGAGCTATGATTAATGATTCCAACCCAACTGTCAAGAGATTCTTTTTTCCTAACACACTTTTAAAATGTCAAACAATAAACAGATAAATAATGTGAATTAGCAAGGCTAGGCTAGGTTTGGCCTTTCTTCAGAAAACACATCCGCCAGAAAAATGGAACCAGTGTTTCAAGAGGAGTGATTATGAACTGGTTACTGGGCATGATGACAGCGGAAATGTTGCCGCATCGTTAATCATTCAAATAATGTCTTTCTCTGGAACCAATGTAGGCTATAACGTTTAGTATCCTGCCGGATTATATGTCCCTCTGTTTTCTGTACAAGTACTGAACTATATATGACTGGGCATATTATGCACTATGCGGGGGTTTCAACTGTCAATTATTTTCTTAACAAATGATTCTGTCGAGTAGCCTACACTTTTTCCATTTATGAATGAATGATTGAGAAGTATGACTTCTTTAGTGTTCTATATACAGGGCTGTTTTAAAAACGCCATTGACAATGAAGGGAAGTTTTACGTCATATCTTGTCCCTAACACAAACATTAAATGCCATTAACAATAAAATGTTATCACCTAATCATAGCAACATGAGTTAGACTTTATTCTAAAACGGGTATAGTCCCAATACTTGATTCTGATTGGCTGGTTACCGTCACGTGACCGGTGTAAATTCCACCGATAACCCACTCCTTCAATCACTGGGGCTATACTTGCCGAGCAAAACAAGGAAGTGATGTGGCTCGCTCTGGTGGCGCAAAGCATAGCTATACTTTTGTGAATTAAAACGTTTTATTAGGTTAATATTGCTATATGTTTGTAACCGTTTTAGAAAAGCAATAAGCCACTCGAGGCCCCAGCTTACCGGGTGCTTACCGGGTGCTGTAAAAAGTGTAAAATACCCGGTAACCTGAGACCTCTCGTGGCTTATTGCTTAAATATATTAGCGCCCTTTGGTTTTATATATAGGCTATGTCACGTTCTGGTGAGGTGAGGACCCAAAAAGCAGGACAGCCAGGCAGGTGGTGATCAAACCCATGGTTGGTTTGTTTTAATAAAGGAGAAACAGAGACAGATAACTCAAACTAACACGATGAACTGACACCAAACAATGACTCGGACAAGGACTGACTGGGGAACACTAGACTAATATACACATGAGGGCTGATTACACATGAGAAACACCTGGGGAAGACAACAAGAACAAGAACAAAACTACTAGAACTAGAATATATATATATATATATATATATATATATATATATATATATATATATATATATATATATATATATGAGGCAGGGCTGTAGAGGGCTTGGGACTGTGCTTGTGGAGTTCGGGCAGGGCTGTAGAGCTTGCGGGATTCATGCTTGCATGAGGCCATTCTAAGCGTTGAAGGCCCAATAATGTTCTCATCATCAGTAACATTAATAATGGACACATGTGGGGACATTTCCACTGAGCAGTATTAAAAAGCTGCAGTAAGTGTTTCGCAGCGTCGCATCATGGAAATGTGACTGAAAGTGTGTTCAGTCTGTCTAACATCTGATGTATGACACATGGTAATTGACTTAAACATGGTCCGGTGCAGAGTCTGTGTCAGTGGGTGAAAGGACTGTTTCTACACTAGCAGTAGAAAGGTCAGACTGATGAACAACATCCTTATTCGTTTCCTTGTTCCACAGAGTCCAAAAGCACAAACTGTCTGATCAACCCAAAATAGCACCAATCCAGCCCATTCTGACCTGAGATCAGATTCATACGAGGTTTCCACTGGACACACACTGGTCTGATTAACCCATCCTGACCTGAGATCAGATTCTAAAAATGTCAGTCGCTCTTCGATTTTTCAAAAATAGCAGACCTACAAGCTCGTATCGCGCCACTCGGTGGCGCGATATGAGCTTGTAGATCTGCTATTTTTCAATAGCTAAAGCATAACATGATGCTGACACCAAAATGGGTGCCCGTTCAGAATGGGCTAGATACTTTGTCTGATCAACCCAAAATGGCACCAATCTAGATACTTTGCAAACTAATGAACGTGGCCGGCTCTTAACCCCCCCCCCCCCCCCCCCCTCTCTTTACCAGATTGTTGAGTTAAAACTAGAGCTGGGACTCGATTAAAAATAAAAAATCTAATTAATCAGAGGCTTTGCGATTAATTAATCTAGATTAATCGCATTTTAATCGCATATCAATATTCAACCCGAGAACAGCGAGAAACCTTTTTTTTTAATGTTTTTTGGTATCCCAGTGAATCAATGAATAGTGACTACAGGATACCACTCATTTTCAACATTGTACTGTCATTAATATACCTGTTGTGGAAATAATAATAAAAGTCACCCCATTCTGTGTTGCCTGGAACTGGAGGTCTGAAAAATAATTAGTAACAGTAACATCTCAGTGACATCACAAAGCTGTACTTACTTCATATTGTTACTGTTTTTTGTCAGACCTCCAGTTCTAGGCAACACAAAATGGGGTGACTTTTTATTATTTCCAGTTTTCAGTACTATAGAAAAGCGCCCAGTGAGAAACGTTCCGCGGTGAAAAAAAAGGTGCGATTAATTTATCTGTAGTTAATCGCGATTAATTTTTCTGTATTTAATTAATCTAAATTAATCGCAATTAGTCCCGGCCCTAGTTAAAACTCATGAGTGGAGCATAAACTCATAAATGGAGCATGAATCTTCAACAAGACACAAGACACAACAAGACAACTACATCTCCCAGAGTGCATCAGCTGCAAGATGGCTGCTGCAGGTGCTCGTTTGGGTGATTGAACACCTGTTAAAGGCTGGTGGTGGTGACTCTCTCAGAACAAACAAACAAGCAAGCTGAAGGTCTACCCTGTAGCTCTACCCCAAAGACGCCAATCGTCTGTTATATTTATTCAACCGCTTATTCTACTTCTGCTTAATGTGGTTAAAATCAGGCCAATTGTGTGTTTAGTAGCTTCAACTGCTTCAGTCTGAAGTGGGGAAGGAACACATTAACTTGCTTGAGAGTTGGATTTAATTTGTTTAAAAGTATCTTTTTACAAAATAAGACCAAGTTAGAAATGTTATTTACTTTAAGAATTTTAAATGCCAACTAAAATGTGAACAGTTCATGGTTCATATGATGAAGGTTTAAAATGCCTGTTTAGAATGGAGCTGATCTACAAGCTCTGGGATCAGCTATTTATCTAATTTCTTTATTCCTTTAGTGTTTAAATGGTTAATTTGAAATGGTTAATTTGAAATATTTAATTAAAATGGTTTTCTTAAATTGACTTTGCTAAATTAGTTTAAAAGTCCTTTAAATGAGGCATTGAATTGCTTAAAATACATTTGCTTGTTTAAATTACTTTATTGCTTAAAAACAAGACTGGTTAAAAAGAACTTATTGACTGGAAAAGTGTTTGAAAATAGTTATCATTTGTTGTTTGACATTGTTGTTAATTCTTTGTCTCTCTGTTTTCAAAGGTTTTCAACCTAACTCATAAAAAACCAACCAAATCAACAAATGAAGCCAACTGCACATCATGAGAAAATAAAAGTTGATTGAGTTGGAAATCTTGGGAGTTGATTCCTTTAATGTCCTTTGGAGTGGAAAGAGAGTTTGACTTGACACAGATCTCTTTGGCAAAAAAAAAGACACAATCTACAAGCTCATCACCTGCTGCTTCATGATGGGTTGTGAAGTGAAATTGTAGATGACTGTCGTCCCCATGATAAGATGCTATAGGGTTCATGTTGTTAAACAGGCACCTAATCCCATGGCTTACTAGGAAGTGATATAAAGGCTCAACGGATGTTCAATACATCCATGGGTTCTACAGGTTACAGCCAGAGGTTTTCTGTGTTGAAACCCCAGACTGGGAGGATGTCCCCAAACGTGTCCAGTCTGCAAGGATCTTTACCCCCAGATTATCCAGCAGAGCTGTGATTGTAGGATTCTATATAATGTAGGCCAGAGCCTTAGATATAGACAGAGTTACGCAAACTGCGTTCACTTCATGGGGCTTCAGTCCAATGGCGGCTCTCCTACATAGACTTCTATTGAGAATGGGGGACAACGAACCAAGTCCTGGACCGGAAGTGGGCAGAAATGCATTGGACTCATAGGCAACAGCCCAGCTTTAATGATCTTAAATCCCTTTATTTTAGATTGTTTTGTAGTAATAGTACAACATACACATTAAAGATGACTTTAGTTGTTACTGTACAATACTTTAAAACGGTTGTCATGTTGCACATATGCCTAAAATAGCTCTTATTTGCGCCGCCCTCGTTGAAAACAATCTATTTCCAACTCCAGCTTGTCTCAGTTCAGGCTGCATGAACAGTGCTCGAGCGCTCGGTTTCTGCCCCCTCAATGTCGTAACTCCTCTATTGCAGTAGATGGCTCTGCTTTAGGCCAGCTAGAAGATTGTGGTGTACACAGGACTGCCAGGTGTGAATGTATGAGCATAAAGCACAGCATCTGTTCTCCATCAACTTTTAAAATTGAGGTTAATAAAATAAGGTTAAATGTTAATTTGAGAAACTTAAAAATAATGGCAAAACAATCGCATCTCGTTGTGAATCACATCTTTTGTCCTGGCACGGGAATACACTGTAATATTACTGTCTATGAAGAAGTGCCCTGGCAGATGTAATGGTTTGAGGTTCTGCTGGGTTTTGCCAACAAGTGTGGAGAGAGAGTTGGCTGTAGATGACTGTGTTGCTGCCGTTTCTCGCAGGTTGGTACAAAGACCGTTGTGTAGATTATGTTCACACTTATTTTTAGTAAGGATTAACCTCATGTGGAACCTATGTGAACTATGTGGGACTTTCCTTGTTGTACAAAGACCTACATGTTACACAAAATAAGAATTCCACCCACTTCTTTACACCTGTGATGTGACAATAAAGATCATTCCGAAGCTGATCAAAAACAAAGGTGTGAGATTGACCTGAATGCTATACTTATGGATCCTTCAATTCTGATCTCAATTAAGCAATGTTACAGGAGAGGCTGTTCTTCTATGGGGCGGCAGTGGCACAGGGGGGGGGGCTGCATGGTATAACCGGAAGGTTCCCAGTATAATATTGGGCTCCCCCAGGCCAGAGTTAGGGCCGATTCATACTCCTATTTTAGAGCCGAATAAAAGTCGGTTCGGCGCTGTAGAGCCTACAATTTGACGTCATTTGAGGTTCGGGGGGGGGGCGGGTACCGTCCTAAAGTCGGCTCTTCGGTGCTACTGAAAATTTCTGACGAGCCAAAATCATTTCGGCACTAGAGCGCCGAAACAGCGGTAAAATAGGAGCATGAATCGGCCCTTAGTGTCGAAGTGTCTTTGCAAGCCCGAATTGCACCTGATGAGCAGGTTGGTGCCTTTGCCTTTTGGATAAAGGCTCTATAAAAATGCACCATTTACCATTTTGCCGTGATTATTGGGACGACAATGAACAAGGAACGAGGCAGAGCAAGTATAATTATGGTGAAGCGCACCCTTGAGTGGAATATTGCGATTTATACAACAGCTACCATCAAAATAAAATGCATTCGCATTGCAGGACAATTTGCTCTCAAAATAACAACCAAGTTCTGGATGTTGTAATTATCATGGAAATACACGGGGTCTGACAGAGACAGTACAATTATGTTTACTCAGTCAGTCCAGACCTATAGTCTCGTGTTGTCAGACTGTTGCCTCTCTCGTCCATCATAGATTCGTACAGTCTGAAGCAATGGAAGTTCTATCATGAGTAAATATGAAGCGGAAGTGGAGCCTCATCCCCACTTCCGTTTCATCTTTATTATGAATCTAAATCTAAGCATATATATAGCAATTGTTGCTTAGCAGAAAAGGAAATAAAAGAAAAAGCTCTAAAAGATTATTTAAAGGATATATTTCCGTGAACGAAAATGGCAGCTTCCTTACTCGGATGGTGTAGTTCCAGACTACCCCATTCTGACCGGGCACCCATTTTGGTGTCAGCATCATGTTATGCTTTAGCTATTTAAAAAAAGCAGATCTACAAGCTCATATCGCGCCACTCGGTGGCGCGATATGAGCTTGTAGATCTGCTTTTTTTGAAAAAATCGAAGAACGACTGACATTTTTAGAATCTGATCTCAGGTCAGAATGGGTTAATCAGACCAGTGTGTGTCCAGTGGAAACCTCGTATGAATCTGATCTCAGGTCAGAATGGGCTATATAGCATTCGGAGATTGTGGAATAGTGGTCTGGATATGCGAGACTATAGGTCCAGAGAGTCCAGACCCAACATTGAGATGGCTGTGAGCTAGACAACTTTTTCCAAACTAAATAGAGAAGCAAAAACTGTCCCAGTCTCATTGTAATTAAGATATTCGATATTCCATTTGTTTTTATGCCACATTTAAGCTACTACCACATGCCCTGAAGAAGACAGTGGTCTGCCCAAACGTCGGTTTATTTATTCTCTGCGTTCTATAATAAAGTCTTGGCACTTATTTGGCTCTACCAGTGTGTGCGTTATAGCGGCCTGCTGACACGTTTTTGTCTTTCAAAGACTTACCTTTTAGATTTTAGCGGCTATACGTCTGAAAGCTTCCCATGCGAACTGCTCTGCTGTCACTTTGATCAGCATATTTTTTTTTATTGTGATTTGTTTCATTTGATCCATTGATCCTCTCCTATACTCTCCCTTGATTTCACTTTCATTCAACGGCTACTATAGGTGTCATGCTCGTTTGAGCAACAGTTTGAGCAACCAATCAGATTGCTTATTGGTGGAAAACTACCTGTTGTATAATCATGAACCATTTAGACCCTGTGTAGGCTACAGGCTATTTTGGGGGTCCCCGAATTATAGAAAAAAAATAAAAAAAAGGGGGGGGGGGGTTTCAACTGATGGTACACTACACATTGATTACATCTGGTTTCAGTATTTATGTATTAATGTATTATTATATGGTGTATTGTCTCTATTATTAACCCATTCTGAACGGGCACCCATTTTGGTGTCGGCATCATGTTATGCTTTAGCTATTGAAAAATAGCAGACCTACAAGCTCATATCGCGCCACCGAGTGGCGCGATACGAGCTTGTAGGTCTGCTATTTTTGAAAAATCGAAGACACTTTTAGAATCTGATCTCAGGTCAGAATGAGTTAATAATGAAACTGTCAGGATGTAATAGACATTTTTAGAATCTGATCTCAGGTCAGAATGGGTTAAGGTTATTGTAGCAGTCAATTTATATTGGGGGTCGGGAGGGGGCGTGGCCGGGGGTCCCTGACCCAAAACGCCGAGAACCCCTGGGCTACAGTATAGTGCATGTGATTAATAGTGACCTCATTGCACTAAATGTTTGCCTATAATATGGACGTACCCAGAATATAGGGACGGTGAGGTTGTCCATGTCACGATGACGTATATGCTAATGACCCGACAAGGCGTCTATTCTGTGGTGGGTTGTGGGTTTAATTACGTGTTATAATTTACTAAGCGCTTAAGCTATAGCCACTGCTTCCTGACAGCTATATAGGCTAAGGTCTACTGTAGAACAATTATATAACCCTGACTGGGCTAATACACCAAAGTATAACTCTCACTTTAGTGGTTTCCGTGTTTACCTTGCGTGCGTGCACATGTGTACTGTACAGAGTTGTGTGTTTGCTTAGTGTATGTTTTGTTTGTTTAATGTGTGTGTGTCTTGTGTGATTGCACGTGTGGTACATTTTAACCCACCACACTAACTACAACTAGACTAAATAGAGACAAAAAGGCTGAACGAGTCTCTCTAAACTAGAGTACCAGGCATCGACGCCTCAGACGATTGCATGAATGAACAAGCAGGCAGAGACGAGCTGAAGTGTAGAGTTGTATTTATTGCAGACAAAGACCTAAGAACAGCAGAGAGCTTCCCGCGCCCATGAGCCGTGTGCCACGGGAGCACACGGCAGACTGACCGTGGGTCAGCCTGCCCAAGCAAGACTCTCTTAACATTGTATTTTCAGACATTATATACAGTATACAGAGTCACGTCAAACAGTTGAATTTCTGGGTGTGATTGAGACTTTTACATACAAATGGCATGGAGATGCATACAGAGTGACGTCTGAGATTTAACACATTTAGTACCGGAAGTGCCTTCAAAATAAAGGCTATAGAGTGCCAGAGTTGTCTGATCGCTTTTACTTTGAAAGCCATGAAACAGGAAACAGAAAAGTTGACTTTACAAAGGGACCTCACATCCCCGATCATCTTAATATATTGTTTTACGCTCCAAAAAGCGTTCCTATTTTGCGGGAGAGACGGATGATGAGCAGAAATGAAGCGCCAGCATATCGATCCGTTCATCACCACGGAGAGCGCCTTGGATTAGGAGATACGAGTCATTCTCTCCGCCGCGCTAACATGGGAGTCAATGACAAGCTAATTATTGCACTGAGCGTTAGCATACGGCAAGCGAAAAGCGAAATGCCAAAAAAAAAAATAGGAAAAATTCTGAATATTCTTATCTCGCCCCGCGTCGCTGGGACGTCGCTAGGACGTCCTCACACGTCAATAGTACAAATATTTCGGGATCCTTATGACGTTCTCAGACGTCCTATGTATCAAGTGGCCTCTTCGTTGAAACAATAGTATGGTAACTTCCTCTCACGCCTGACCAGCCAAGGTACTTGACTATGCAGTGATTGCCTTTAAACTTGCAGACATTTGACTTTAGCACAGAAATGTAGTTGACCCAAATTACACGATATAGTGTAGAATTATTGTCCAGATACGACACACGCGCGTGTATATATCAGAGTGTGTTTAATGTGTGTGTATATTTAAGCTGAGTGTGATTAGTGTGCGTGTGTGTGTGTGTGTGTGTGTGTGTGTGTGTGTGCATGCGCTCATGTGACTATGTTTAATGTGTGTGTGTGTGTGTGTGTGTGTGTGTGTGTGTGTGTGTGTGTGTGTGTGTGTGTGTGTGTGTGTGTGTGTGTGTGTGTGTGTGTGTGTGTGTGCGATGACTAGCAGGCACATGGTCTGTAAGAGGATCTAATGGTGACCCTTGACCTTTAAACTCCCTCCGGATCGAGATGGTGGTACTGCTACACACACACACACACACACACACACACACACACACACACACACACACACACACACACACACACACACACACACACACACACACACGCACGCACTTTGTGACCGGAGGTAGACTTATTAATCCCGTGGGAAATTTTATTTCAGCTTCACCCAGCTGATGGCTGCTTAGGTGCTCGGGGAGAGCAGTTAAGGTTTCAGTGCCTTGCTCAGGGAAAACGGGGTGAGCCGGCAAGTAAACCGGCAACCTTAAGATCACCAGGTGATGACGATCAGCACAAATCAGCATTGTGTGTGACGTCAGATTGGAGCTTAACCCATTCTGACCTGAGATCAGATTCATACGAGGTTTCCGCCGGACACACACTGGTCTGATTAACCCATTCTGACCTGAGATCAGATTCTAAAAATGTCAGTCGTTCTTCGATTTTTCAAAAATAGCAGACCTACAAGCTTGTATCGCGCCACTCGGTGGCGCGATACGAGCTTGTAGATCTGCTATTTTTCAATAGCTAAAGCATAACATGATGCCGACACCAAAATGGGTGCCCGGTCAGATTGGAGCTTAATGCTCCTGACGTCGCACAGATCTCCTTCATTCATTCTACCCGCTTTTCCCCCTTATTTCCCCTCTTATACCCTCCGTCTCTCCCTCCCTCCAATATCCCTAACGACAGAAACCATTGCCTAAACAACGTTGATTTGCATGTTCATATTTGGGCACAATTAACAATATAATGTATAATGCGCTATATACAGACAGATACGCAACTTTATTATCCCATTCTGAACGGGAACCCATTTTGGTGTCAGCATCATGTCGTGCTTTAGCTATTTAAAAATAGCAGATCTACAAGCTCATATCGCGCCACCGAGTGGCGCGATACGAGCTTGTAGGTCTGCTATTTCTTTTTAAATCGAAGAACGACTGACATTTTTAGAATCTGATCTCAGGTCAGAATGGGTTAATCAGACCAGTGTGTGTCCAGTGGAAAACCTCGTATGAATCTGATCTCAGGTCAGAATGGGTTATACCAGTAAGACGCCTGAGGACGAGAAGCACGCATCCGCCTCGTTGACAGCGGACTGCTGGGCGAGCACTGGCGCTGACCCGCCAGTTGATCTGGGCGGGTCAGATCAACATGGAATGAATTCTGTACTCAGTGGCCATATAAGGAGCATGTCTTGAGTCTACAGGGTTTGATGAGGTCAGATCATTATATGGAATGTCCGAACAGGTCATAGCTCCATATCTAAGGGTGGTATAGCGGGCACATTCTCTTGAGTGTTCAGGGTTTTATGAGGGCCGGGGCCTTATAACTTCCGGGCCTGTTGAGAACTCTAGTTTTTGCCGGCTATGCCGGGGCGTGGCTGCACTAATAACTTTGGGGGCAGGCCCCGTCTAGAGTTTGAATGGACAGGTATCAGTGAAAAGGGAGACATCGAAGAGGAAGGATGGACTGGGAAGGATCAACATATGGAATGTCAGAACAGGTTCTGTGACATTCCATTATGTTCTAAGGGTTTGAGGTCAGATGCAGAGTTGCTGGCCAATATCTCCATCCCCAGATAGTGTCACGTGATGTCACGAGACCTGGGCACCATAATATGGGGGCATTCTGAGTGGGGGTTTTTGAGTGACTGACTGACGGGAAATGTACGATTTCATATAATAGTAAATGAGACCTGCGGTCGCAAACCAGAACAAGACACATTATCGTGGCTTATTGTGCTGACAGCTCGGCACTTCAGCGTTCAGCTTTGGGAAGCCAGTATTTTGTGGGGTTATTGCATGGGTGAAATAGGCTTTCTCTCTCCCTCACTCCTCTCTCCCTCTCCCTCCATCCCTCTTGTCCTCCTCAGAGGTCATATGACAGCTGACCAGTGGTGTAAAGTAACTAAGTACTTTTACTTAACCCATTCTGACCTGAGATCAGATTCATACGAGGTTTCCACCGGACACACACTGGTCTGATGAACCCATTCTGACCTGAGATCAGTTTCTAAAAATGTCAGTCGTTCTTCAATAAAAAAAAAAATAGCAGACCTACAAGCTCGTATCGCGCCACTCGGTGGCGCGATATGAGCTTGTAGATCTGCTATTTTTCAATAGCTAAAGCATAACATGACGCCAACACCAAAATGGGTGCCCGGTCAGAATGGGTTAAGTACTGTACTTAAGTACAATTTTGAGGTATTTGTACTTTACTTGAGTATGTCCAATTGCCAGTACTTTTACTTCTACTCCACTACACCTCAGAGCCAAAATTTGTACTTTTACTCCACTACAATTATTTGAAAATGTATAGTTATACTTTGGAGATTTTAATTTTGATTAGAAAACATTAATTACTTCAACCCTATACCTTTCGGCTATTTGAAAATAGCCGATCTACAAGTAGATCTGCTATTTTCAATAGATTCTGTACACATTTTGAACTTGTGAAATGGCACATCTGCACACTTTTACTTGTACTTTTACTCAAGTATAGGCTACATTTTAATTCCGTATACTTTTATGTTCTTTGCTGGTTTAGGATAATGTTAAAAGATTCAAACATATATTTTTTTCTCTGCGTTCTGGTGGTTCGGGCTAAAACAAGCCACATTCATCTACCCATAACTATGGAATGGATTATCGTGACGGTGACACAGATTTTCTTGGTGAAAACACCCAGAAAGGCTGGCAAGGGCAGATAAACGATATTTTAACCCATTCTGAACGGGCACCCATTTTGGTGTTGGCATCATGTTATGCTTTAGCTATTGAAAAATAGCAGATCTACAAGCTCATAGCGCGCCACCGAGTGGCGCGCTACGAGCTTGTAGGTCTGCTATTTTTGAAAAATCGAAGAACGACTGACATTTTTTTAATCTGATCTCAGGTCAGAATGGGTTAATAATGAAACTGTCAGGATGTAATAGACATTTTTTTAATCTGATCTCAGGTCAGAATGGGTTAACTCCAAACTCCAAACCAATTCCAATGTGACACATATACCCCAACAACAATTACAATTAGAATGCATTTGTATTATTTCATTACTCATTAGATATTTTGATTTGTCAGATTTGTTATTAGAATGTGTTCTATAGGTATGGGAGGCAAAGAGTTCCTCCCTCCGTCCGTCCCAGGTATGGGAGGCAAAGAGTTCCTCCCTCCGTCTGTTCCAGGTATGGGAGGCAAAGAGTTCCTCCCTCCGTCTGTTCCAGGTTTGGGAGGTATGTTCCAGGTATGGGAGGTAGAGTTCCTCCCTCCGTCTGTTCCAGGTATGGGAGGTATGTTCCAGGTATGGGAGGTAGAGTTCCTCCCTCCGTCTGTTCCAGGTATGGGAGGTAGAGTTCCTCCCTCCGTCTGTTCCAGGTATGGGAGGTATGTTCCAGGTATGGGAGGTAGAGTTCCTCCCTCCGTCTGTTCCAGGTATGGGAGGTATGTTCCAGGTATGGGAGGTAGAGTTCCTCCCTCCGTCTGTTCCAGGTATGGGAGGTATGTTCCAGGTATGGGAGGTAGAGTTCCTCCCTCCGTCTGTTCCAGGTATGGGAGGTATGTTCCAGGTATGGGAGGTAGAGTTCCTCCCTCCGTCTGTTCCAGGTTTGGGAGGTATGTTCCAGGTATGGGAGGTAGAGTTCCTCCCTCCGTCTGTTCCAGGTTTGGGAGGTATGTTCCAGGTATGGGAGGTAGAGTTCCTCCCTCCGTCTGTTCCAGGTTTGGGAGGTATGTTCCAGGTATGGGAGGTAGAGTTCCTCCCTCCGTCTGTTCCAGGTATGGGAGGTATGTTCCAGGTATGGGAGGTAGAGTTCCTCCCTCCGTCTGTTCCAGGTTTGGGAGGTATGTTCCAGGTATGGGAGGTAGAGTTCCTCCCTCCGTCTGTTCCAGGTATGGGAGGTATGTTCCAGGTATGGGAGGTAGAGTTCCTCCCTCCGTCTGTTCCAGGTATGGGAGGTATGTTCCAGGTATGGGAGGTAGAGTTCCTCCCTCCATCTGTCCCAGGTATGGGAGGTTGGTTCCAGGTATGGGAGGTAGAGTTCCTCCCTCTGTCTGTCCCAGGTATGGGATATAGAGTTCTTTCTCTCATCCTGTTCTATCCATCATGTGTCTGCCTTCTCTTCTAGCAGAGCTGAAAGAGGAAGTTGAACAAAAAAACCACTTCCTGCTTTTGAGGACGAAGGGTTTTCTTTTCTGCTGATTCACACTGATGCATGCTGGGAGCTATATGGTCACCAAAAGTTTCCACTGAAGAAAACATTCTCTCCTTTCTTACTTCTTTACAACCAGAACAATGAAAGTGTGTGTGTGTGTGTGTGTGTGTGTGTGTGTGTGTGTGTGTGTGTGTGTGTGTGTGTGTGTGTGTGTGTGTGTGTGTGACTGTGCGTGCGTGCGCACATGCGAGAGTGCGTGCGTGCATGCGTGTGCATGTGTGTGTGTGTTTGGTTCATAAATTCAATCCGACAGTGTGACTTTTATAACCACTGTCAACCTGGTTGGTGTCTGGTGTTTTTTTTATAGCTATATTCATCGTATCATAGATCGTGATTGTACAACAAAAAAGTATATATAAAGGCAGGCTTAAGTGGTTAAAACAAACGCAGTGGATGATTTCTGTGCTCCGCTGTCGGCCTTTGGCGCAGCAGCAGCGAGTACAGATGTGGAGTGCATGCACGCTGACCTCTGACCTTGGCAACACAGAGAGCGTGTGAGCTCCACGGTGACGATCGACAGACTTCAAGACTCTGCTTCCAGAGACTCCAGTGTATTAACCCATTCTGACCTGAGATCAGATTCTAAAAATGTCAGTCGCTCTTCGATTTTTCAAAAATAGCAGACCTACAAGCTCGTATCGCGCCACTCGGTGGCGCGATATGAGCTTGTAGATCTGCTATTTTTCAATAGCTAAAGCATGACATGATGCTAACACCAAAATGGGTGCCCGGTCAGAGTGTGTTAACGGCTCTGATAAGGAGGACACGAACACTTTAATGCCTGTTGCCTAATTCTTCAGTTATCACAGCCCCGACTGTTGAAGCGAGGAGGAGAGGAGAGGCAACAACATAAATCTCCGTGCAGCAAAACGCTGCCGCGTTAGTTCTGAGGCGGCGGGGTCAAGTAAGTTGCTTCGCAGAGAAGCAACTGTGCAAACACAACCATGACACCTTAAGAAGTTAGAAGCCAGTAGCCTAAATGAAGCCTTTCATGCTTCCTGTAGTGACAGTAGTGTAGACCAGGGCTACTCAACTTAAAGGAGAAGTCCATGCTAGAAGGCTTTCTTACCTTTATTTGTAGTTGTTATACGTCCCCACCAAAAGAGGTCCAGGTGTTATTTTGTGCAAAAGTGCATTATTGGCTATTTCCCCTAATATAAGCCCCCAATGTGGGGTTAATTGGGTTTTTGTGCTAATTCGCTTATTTCCATCGAAATAAGTAGTAAAGTGTGCCACTTGGGACACTATTTACATTATGAAGGGAGGATACAGTATACAAAAAAATTATAATTGAGCGATGGAAATAAGCGAATTAGCACAACACGCATGCATCATCTAGTTTGCAAGGGGTCCTCGAGCACAACAATAACAGCTAGAAGAAGTGCCCCTCGGGGTAGAGGTCTCCACCAGGATTTATATTTGGATCAAATCTGAAGGACTAATATATATATATATATATATATATAAGAACGTTTTGCACATAAGTTGGCATACTGGTGGCAGATCAGTGCAGTTACATATAAAGATGCGACTCAGCCTGTTATAGCGCCACCATGAGACTGATATGAAAAGTGTCAAGTGACATTTCTTCCTCAGCCTATAGTGGGAATATGAGTGTACAGTTTCAACGCCATCCGACGCTGCCTTGATGATTTGCGGCATTTTGTACAAAACGGGACATTTTGAAGCCAATCAGGATGATTTTGAAAAATCGGAAAGAGACGTTTTGTTTAATGGCTACAGAGATAGGCTACTGCGTACCAATTTGCGGGATATTTTGATAGGGATACTGTCAAAAATGTGGTTTGCAAAAATCGTGACAAATTTGGTGCAGATGGTTCAGCTCTGGCATCCAGGGAGTGTGTGTGTGCAGAGTGTGGCATGTGATCGAGGCAACGGTGCCAGAGATTAGCCGTCCACAGACGGACAAACATACTCTCTCCCCATGCCTTCGGCCTGGTGGAGACAATAAAACATACTCTCTCCCCATGCCTTCGGCCTGGTGGAGACAATAAAACATACTCTCTCCCCATGCCTTCGGCCTGGTGGAGACAATAAAACATACTCTCTCCCCATGCCTTCGGCCTGGTGGAGACAATAAAACATACTCTCTCCCCATGCCTTCAGCCTGGTGGAGACAATAAAACATACTCTCTCCCCATGCCTTCGGCCTGGTGGAGACAATAAAACATACTCTCTCCCCATGCCTTCGGCCTGGTGGAGACAATAAAACATACTCTCTCCCCATGCCTTCGGCCTGGTGGAGACAATAAAACATACTCTCTCCCCATGCCTTCGGCCTGGTGGAGACAATAAAACATACTCTCTCCCCATGCCTTCGGCCTGGTGGAGACAATAATCCAACATGTAGTGGAGTAGATAAGCAGAACAAAACAGCTATACTTGAGTAAATAGTTCCCACCACCGGGTATAGGATTTGCCATGAAAAGGAGTGAGACGTTAAGTTTCAAATGGACCTGGGTCAAAGGTCAAGGTCAAAGGTGACATGAAGGTTTATGAATTAATTGTTTCTAGTACAAATGTATCTGCTGTCAAGGATTACAAGCCCCCCCCCCCCCCCCCCCGAATATAAGTGGAAGTAACATTAATAACAGGCAGCTCACTCACACACATGCGCACGCACACACACACACACACACACGCGCGCACACACACACACGCGCACGCGAGCGCACACACACACACACACACACACACACACACACACACACACACACACACACACACACACACACAGTGAGGGATTAGTACGGACTGCTACCAGCTAGATAGCGCCTTTCATCACGCTGGCAGACACTGCACAGTCCCTATGCTGTACATGTCACACGCACGCACGCACACACACGCGCGCGTGTGTGTGTGTGTGTGTGTGTGTGTGTGTGTGTGTGTGTGTGTGTGCATCTGTGTGTGAGAAAGGGAGAGAGAGAGAGAGTGAGTGTGTAAGTGTGTGCGATCACATACACAGTGGGTGCTATTACAGACACTGCTAGTCTGCTACTAACGCTACTCCTTAAACCCAATCGGTCCAGGATGATTTGAACGGGCCAATAGTGCCGTCATTAAAGCCATTAGACATTGTATGAGCCATTAGAGCCATTTGTATTACTAGTAGGGCCGGGACTAATTGCGATTAATTTAGATTAATTAACTACAGAAAAATGTATCGCGATTAACTACAGATAAATTAATCGCACCTTTTTTTTCACCGCGGAACGTTTCTCACTGGGCGCTTTTCTATAGTACTGAAAACTGGAAATAATAAAAAGTCACCCCATTTTGTGTTGCCTAGAACTGGAGGTCTGACAAAAAACAGTAACAATATGAAGTAAGTACAGCTTTGTGATGTCACTGAGATGTACTTGTTACTGTTACTATTTTTTTTTCAGACCTCCAGTTCCAGGCAACACAGAATGGGGTGACTTTTATTATTATTTCCACCACAGGTATATTAATGACAGTAAAATGTTGAAAATGAGTGGTATCCTGTAGTCACTATTCGTTGATTCACTGGGATACCAAAAAACATTAAATTGATTATTGATATGCGATTAATCTAGATTAATTAATCGCAAAGCCTCTGATTAATTCCCAGCTCTAGAGTCCCAGCTCTAATTACTAGCCTACTATTTGTCAGAAATACATGGAATATAAGATTGGAATATAAGGGTTGCGCTACAGGAAGGGATCCATCCTGGAAGCTGCCTACAGTATTTAGATTATAAGATACTTTGTGTGGAAACATTTTGGCAGGAGGGTGACCCTATAAAGGAAAGGTCATAATGGTCAATCAAATATTTCGGGGTCTCATCTGGGGGAGCAGGAAGTATAAATCCAACCATTACATTTTTAACCCATTTAGACCTGCAGAGGACGATTCTACAAATGCCTTCTAAACCCTGACAGTTTTCAAAAAAAAAAACATGTTTCTGTGTCAGTGGTGCTCAACAATTTCATGTCAATAAGGATCCCCAGAATTATATGTATTTGGCCTTGGCCGCAGACCCCCATCTGAAAATATGTTGTTCCGGGGCCCTCCCATGCAGAAGCAAACATTTGAGTTAAAAATGTTCGCTCTGAAAGAATATATATTCATTATTGCACCATATTTTCACGATTTTTCAAAAATAGCAGACCTACAAGCTTGTAGATCTGCTATACTTTTCAATAGCTAATCTATAACATCATGCTTAACCCATTCTGACCTGAGATCAGATTCATACAAGGTTTCCACTGGACACACATTGGTCTGATTGACCCATTCTGACCTGAGATCAGATTAAAAAAAATGTCAGTCGTTCTTCGATTTTTCAAAAATAGCAGACCTACAAGCTCGTAGCGCGCCACTCGGTGAGCTTGTAGATCTGCTATTTTTCAGGGTGGAGCTAGAATTTGAGACCAAAATCAGCAGGGGCTCATCCTACGGGGAACATGAAGGTAAAATCCATGGCATTATATACAACCAATTCATGTTGAGATATCATTGGTTGGACCAAAGTCTTTGATGGATCGACCAACAATGCCTTCCTTATAGAGCCCCAGCAATATAGTGAAGCTATCGATCATCAAATACACACACACACACACACACACACACACACACACACACACACACACACACACACACACACACACACACACGCTAACACACGATTATCGATTATTTACACCAAGGTTAGCCAGTCCACTCTTTAAAATAGAGACAATGGCAAAAAGGAAATCTCGCAAACGGTTTGTGGATTTGCTTGTTAAAATCCTTCACATAACCGAGGGTACACATTATACGATATTATGCTCATTACTACCGTAATGCAAGCTTTAAAACTTTTATGGAACATAAATCAAGAGCCATTTGATCTATTTGAATTGACAATTGTTTTCATTATTGTGTCATTTGTGCTGCATCACTACACTCTGCGGTCCGGCAGACATACTTGTCTTCTATTGGGACCATGAATCAGCCAGAGGTTCTTCTGATCCAAACCCACACTGACCAGATATGAAGGAACAACAAACATCAACTGTTCATATAGAGAGAGCCACACACCACAGCTCCTCTGCTTGTCCCCCCCCCCCCCCCCCCAAAGTAACTAAGTACATTTACTTAAGTACTGTAGTTAAGTATAGCCTATACACTAACCACACCACATGCATTGCACGTCAGTCCTATATAGCTTTTCGGCCGTTTGAAAATAGCCGATATACACAAGCTCACAATGTGAGCAATTGGTCGGCTATACTTATAGGATTCATTTTGATGCCAGTACTTTTTTCCTCTCCTCTCCTCTCCTCTCCTCTCCTCTCCTCTCCTCTCCTCTCCTCTCCTCTCCTCTCCTCTCCTCTCCTCTCCTCTCCTCTCCTCTCCTCTCCTCTCCTCTCCTCTCCTCTCCCCTCCCCTCCCCTCCCCCCCTCCCCTCCCCTCCCCTCCCCTCCCCTCCCCTCCCCTCCCCTCCCCTCCCCTCCCTTCCCCTCCCCTCCCCTCCCCTCTCCTCTCCTCTCCTCTCCTCTCCTCTCCTCTCCTCTCCTCTCCTCTCCTCTCCCCTCCTCCCGGTTGAGTGATTGAATCAATAACAGAGGAACAGTGGGACCCTGTGATGTCTCCTCCCCACAGCGTAGTTAAAACAGCACAGAGGACTGAAGCACAGCCAAGTATCACTTCTCAGTAATTACCTTGTCATAACAGAGAGATGGATGTGTGTGTGTGTGTGTGTGTGTGTGTGTGGAGGGGCTCTAATAACCCCGACACCACAAACTTTAATTAAAGGCGCGGTTTTCCAAAAAACGGGCCAATGGCGAGAAGGCTTGAGGATTCCACAAGGCAAGAGAGCCTGTGGGGGGGAGGAGCATACCACCAACCACCGAACGCTCTGCTGCGCAGCCATTGGCCGGTTTGGTTTATTGTGATGTCATGAAGCGGCGCCGCGGGCCAGCGTTTATCACGCCGTGTGGGGCTCGGTGTGTTTTGACTGTACAGGTGTTGCGGCGTGCTCTAGTTCATTAACCCATTCTGACCTGAGATCAGATTCATACGAGGTTTCCGCCGGACAAACACTGGGTCTGATGAACCCATTCTGACCTGAGATCAGATTCTAAAAAATGTCAGTCGCTCTTCGATTTTTCAAAAAATAGCAGACCTACAAGCTCGTATCGCGCCACTCGGTGGCGCGATATGAGCTTGTAGATCTGCTATTTTTAAATAGCTAAAGCACGACATGATGCTGACACCAAAATGGGTGCCCGGTCAGAACGGGTTAAGACCTGAGACCAGATTTGAAAAACTGAAAACTACAGTCAAGGACACCCAAATATTATCTGCATATTTGGCCGCCGACCCCCGATCTCAAAATATGCTGTTCAAGGGACCACCAGAAGCAAAGATTTGACTTAAAACGCTCGCTGCGGGGGGGGGGGGGGGGGCTGGGCCTGGGCTGACCGCTGGGCCTGGGCTTAGCGGTCCAGGCACCTTGGCTGGTATAATCCAGCCTGACAGGGTGTCAGGGTGTCCCAATAGCAGATGTACAAGCTTCATAGCGCTATATATGAAGCTTGTACATCTGCTATTTTCCAATGGCTAAAGTATAAAACAATGGTTAAAGTGGTTAAAAGCTAAGGCGACACAGG
Organism: Protomyctophum parallelum; assembly: GCF_964188405.1. Classification (NCBI taxonomy): domain Eukaryota; kingdom Metazoa; phylum Chordata; class Actinopteri; order Myctophiformes; family Myctophidae; genus Protomyctophum; species Protomyctophum parallelum. The sequence goes on from NC_139699.1 coordinate 59,800,415, forward strand.
TGCGTTCCAGGTCTCAATGGGATATAGTGTCGCGTAGTAGGGGAACAGTGGTGGGTGGGTCGGTCGGGCGGTCGGGGTGTATCAGTGCTGAGACACTAATGCAGGGTGATTATGGGATCACGCTTGTAATTGTTGGATGTCACACCGCACAGACCAGGGCTGTCTGAGAATGTAATCCAATAAAAGTTGATCTGATAACGACACCGACGGTAGACGGTAGTCTTCTGTTTAAAATGAGACTATGGCACGCCCACTGTAGGGTGTATATTGTTTTGAATTGCTACCTTGGTAGTGGTTTTTTTTGTTGGTGTACAGTATGCCCCGTCATACGACTACAGTAAGTACAGTATGAATCTGACTTGAGGCAGACAGTAACGGCTATTAGAGGCCAGAAGAATAAAGACTTACAGTATACGTTCAAGTTCACTACAACATAGTCAAATAGAATGAACACAGAGGTGAGCCATGTGTGCAGAAATCTTTTATTCATTCCCAGTACCATGGATTGGACATACTGTATATATAATTTTTTCCTCCCATTTCTTTGGGATTTAATTCCAAATCCGGAATAACACACAAGTCATATTGTTCTCTCAAAGCAGGACATGCAACATCCAGTATAGGATAAGGTCTAGCATCTTAGATGTTGCTTTGCTATGACGTCGAGGCTATAGTTCTGTGTTGACTTTAATGGGACAGCTGTCAACGCAGACTTGCGTGAGGAATACCTATTTTGTGCAGTGTTCCTCTGATTGCAGGTTGTGTGAGGGGCCCTGTTTTGGGGGAACAGGTGAACATGCGGGGGAGTGCTGACGGCCTTTGGGCATTTTCCGGACGGGGTGGTCTATATACGTATGTCCAAACCTAGTTGTACTTTTCAGGATTCAAATAAAAAAATTGCCAAAAGAAGGCATCGCCTTGCTGCTGTTATTGCTTTTGTGTGATGCTTAGTATGATCAATTAGTAGCTTAGTATGATCAATTAGTAGCTTAGTATGATCAATTAGTAGGTTTAGTATGATCAATTAGTAACTTAGTATGATCAATTAGTAACTTAGTATGATCAATTAGTAACTTAGTATGATCAATTAGTAACTTAGTATGATCAATTAGTAACTTAGTATGATCAATTAGTAACTTAGTATGATCAATTAGTAGGTTTAGTATGATCAATTAGTAACTTAGTATGATCGAGTAGTAGCTTAGTATGCTCAATTAGTAGCTTAGTATGATCAATTAGTAGCTTAGTATGATCAATTAGTAGCTTAGTATGATCAATTAGTAACTTAGTATGATCGAGTAGTAGCTTAGTATGCTCAATTAGTAACTTAGTATGATCAATTAGTAACTTAGTATGATCAATTAGTAACTTAGTATGACCAATTAGTAGCTTAGTATGATCAATTAGTAACTTAGTATGATCAATTAGTAACTTAGTATGATCAATTAGTAACTTAGTATGATCAATTAGTAGCGTAGTATGATCAATTAGTAGCTTAGTATGATCAATTAGTAGGTTTAGTATGATCAATTAGTAGGTTTAGTATGATCAATTAGTAGGTTTAGTATGATCAATTAGTAGCTTAGTATGATCAATTAGTAGCTTAGTATGATCAATTAGTAGCTTAGTATGATCAATTAGTAGCTTAGTATGATCAATTAGTAACTTAGTATGATCAATTAGTAACTTAGTATGACCAATTAGTAGCTTAGTATGATCAATTAGTAACTTAGTATGATCAATTAGTAACTTAGTATGATCAATTAGTAGCGTAGTATGATCAATTAGTAGCTTAGTATGATCAATTAGTAGGTTTAGTATGATCAATTAGTAGGTTTAGTATGATCAATTAGTAGGTTTAGTATGATCAATTAGTAGCTTAGTATGATCAATTAGTAGCTTAGTATGATCAATTAGTAGCTTAGTATGATCAATTAGTAGCTTAGTATGATCAATTAGTAGCTTAGTATGATCAATTAGTAACTTAGTATGATCAATTAGTAACTTAGTATGACCAATTAGTAGCTTAGTATGATCAATTAGTAACTTAGTATGATCAATTAGTAACTTAGTATGATCAATTAGTAGCTTAGTATGATCAATTAGTAGCTTAGTATGATCAATTAGTAGCTTAGTATGATCAATTAGTAGCTTAGTATGATCAATTAGTAACTTAGTATGATCAATTAGTAGCTTAGTATGATCAATTAGTAGCTTAGTATGATCAATTAGTAGCTTAGTATGATCAATTAGTAGCTTAGTATGATCAATTAGTAACTTAGTATGATCAATTAGTAGCTTAGTATGATCAATTAGTAGCTTAGTATGATCAATTAGTAGCTTAGTATGATCAATTAGTAGCTTAGTATGATCAATTAGTAACTTAGTATGATCAATTAGTAGCTTAGTATGATCGAGTAGTAGCTTAGTATGATCAATTAGTAGCTTAGTATGATCAATTAGTAACTTAGTATGATCAATTAGTAGCTTAGTATGATCAATTAGTAACTTAGTATGATCAATTAGTAGCTTAGTATGATCAATTAGTAACTTAGTATGATCAATTAGTAGCTTAGTATGATCGAGTAGTAGCTTAGTATGATCAATTAGTAGCTTAGTATGATCAATTAGTAACTTAGTATGATCAATTAGTAGCTTAGTATGATCGAGTAGTAGCTTAGTATGATCAATTAGTAACTTAGTATGATCGAGTAGTAGCTTAGTATGATCAATTAGTAGCTTAGTATGATCAATTAGTAGCTTAGTATGATCAATTAGTAACTTAGTATGATCAATTAGTAGCTTAGTATGATCAATTAGTAACTTAGTATGATCAATTAGTAGCTTAGTATGATCAATTAGTAACTTAGTATGATCAATTAGTAGCTTAGTATGATCGAGTAGTAGCTTAGTATGATCAATTAGTAACTTAGTATGATCAATTAGTAGCTTAGTATGATCAATTAGTAACTTAGTATGATCAATTAGTAGCTTAGTATGATCAATTAGTAACTTAGTATGATCAATTAGTAGCTTAGTATGATCAATTAGTAACTTAGTATGATCAATTAGTAGCTTAGTATGATCGAGTAGTAGCTTAGTATGATCAATTAGTAGCTTAGTATGATCAATTAGTAACTTAGTATGATCAATTAGTAGCTTAGTATGATCGAGTAGTAGCTTAGTATGATCAATTAGTAACTTAGTATGATCGAGTAGTAGCTTAGTATGATCAATTAGTAGCTTAGTATGATCGAGTAGTAGCTTAGTATGATCAATTAGTAACTTAGTATGATCGAGTAGTAGCTTAGTATGATCAATTAGTAACTTAGTATGATCGAGTAGTAGCTTAGTATGATCAATTAGTAACTTAGTATGATCAATTAGTAGCTTAGTATGATCGAGTAGTAGCTTAGTATGATCAATTAGTAGCTTAGTATGATCAATTAGTAACTTAGTATGATCAATTAGTAGCTTAGTATGATCAATTAGTAGCTTAGTATGATCGAGTAGTAGCTTAGTATGATAGTAACTTAGTATGATCAATTAGTAGCCTGACACTAAATTCATTTCCTTTCACTTCATTATTCAGACTGAAAGCTCTTGCCACGGCAGCAGGTTCTGGGCTGGGCGATGGTGGGGATGGGGACCTACACTGCTGCGGAACAGAGTGGTAGTGGAGTGTCATCATTTGGTCCGACATGCGCTGCGTCGTGCTTGCGGTTATGGTTAGGGTAAGGGGTTATGGTTAGGGTAAGGGGTTTGGGGTAGAATGTCATTGTTATGGTTAGGGTAAGGGGTTATGGTTAGGGTAAGGGGTTTGGGGTAGAATGTCATTGTTATGGTTAGGGTAAGGGGTTTGGGGTAGAATGTCATTGTTATGGTTAGGGTAAGGGGTTTGGGGTAGAATGTCATTGTTATGGTTAGGGTAAGGGGTTATGGTTAGGGTAAGGGGTTTGGGGTAGAATGTCATTGTTATGGTTAGGGTAAGGGGTTTGGGGTAGAATGTCATTGTTATGGTTAGGGTAAGGGGTTTGGGGTAGAATGTCATTGTTATGGTTAGGGTAAGGGGTTATGGTTAGGGTAAGGGGTTTGGGGTAGAATGTCATTGTTATGGTTAGGGTAAGGGGTTATGGTTAGGGTAAGGGGTTTGGGGTAGAATGTCATTGTTATGGTTAGGGTAAGGGGTTATGGTTAGGGTAAGGGGTTATGGTTAGGGTAAGGGGTTTGGGGTAGAATGTCATTGTTATGGTTAGGGTAAGGGGTTATGGTTAGGGTAAGGGGTTTGGGGTAGAATGTCATTGTTATGGTTAGTGATTCAGGGGTTGGAGCCCCAAGAGGATAGAATATGGAGATGAGAGGTTTCTTCCCGACATCGATGTGGGGTGTAGCACCTGCAATGAAGTGGAGAGGATTGGATTATTAGGCTTCAATTAATATCAGCTGGTGTGCTCTGTGCTGCAGACTCCGAGCAGTCTCTATTCAGCGTGTCATGAAGAATGTTAATGGAGTAGCAAAGACACCGGGCAATAAGGACCCAAGCGGAGACGACTGGAGGCCAAGTGAAGTTCAAGTAACAATGCATGCAGACAGTATATACCTGTTTGTAGCGGCAGGGCTGATACACACAGGATGAAAACTATTATACGGTTTCTGTGTGTTCGCTTTTCCGCTGATAAGGTATAACTGTACTGCGGTTCAGCCATCAATTGCCTCGTCCATGCTGCCAAGGCTAAAGAAGTCACTTCCCGAATATTTTTCACATCAGTGTTATTTTGGGAAATGTCATAATAACAGATCACACCGTCCGTCCAAGTTTTGGGATAATTGACACTAGTCAAATATACGAGTACACGAGTGATCGCCAACTGGCCGCAAGCGGCCTCTCCAGCCTATGGGATCTACTACTGCCAATAACAATGCTTTTATGATTCCAAATAAATAATTACAAAGAAGAAAAACAACGAAAAAAAGTGTTTTCTTCTTCTTTCTGATTATTTGTTCAGCCCCGAAAATGTGTGTTTGTCGTCATGATTGGTGCACGACAAAGAGTTGGCTTTGTCCGCGGCGTAAACGTCTTTAAATAAATACTTTCTGAGAAGTCTATGAGGAAAATTAACTGGGAATTATTTTCCGGGGTCTCTCGAGGGGGCGGGACTGCGACGCTCTATAGAGACTAACAATTACATGCAGTTAACCCATTCTGACCGGGCACCCATTTTGGTGTTGGCATCATGTTATGCTTTAGCTATTGAAAAATAGCAGATCTACAAGCTCATATCGCGCCACCGAGTGGCGCGATACGAGCTTGTAGGTCTGCTATTTTTGAAAAATCGAAGAGCGACTGACATTTCTAGAATCTGATCTCAGGTCAGAATGGGTTAATCAGACCAGTGTGTGTCCGGCGGAAACCTCGTATGAATCTGATCTCAGGTCAGAAGCAACCCAAGGTCTTCAGGGTGGTCCTTCATATCGGTCGGTGACATCATTCATCACATGATTGATTTCCAAAGCAGCGGGCGTACAGTGTAGGACCGTTATCAGTAGACTGGGATCAACTGGCTTTGCCGTTTTCAGCGCTTGTAGATCTGCTATTTTCCAAAGATTTTCATATATCTGACATGGCACATTCTGCACAATTTTACTCGTAACAGACTAGAGTATTTCTGCTTTACAGTGTTTATACCTTTACTTATAAGTAAACAATGTGAGTTTGATTGATTGATTGATTGATTGATTGATTTAATAACAGTTTGCAGAATTACAGTACAACATCAAGCACAACTCAATACAAAGTGTGCACAACTCAATACAACTGTGCATGAGCTATATAGTGAACGACCCAATAAAGCATTACACTTGTTTACAAGAGGGTCCACCTTGTTCAATTCATCAAAACATTTAGAGACGTACAAATAGACACTTCTAAATGGCCAAAGAACAGAACAGGAATTCATCATAAAAGGAGGTAAAAAGGGAAAAGAAAACATAATACAGTGAGGGGGAAAAGGGTGGGTGTGGTGGGGGGGGGGGTTCAGATTTTACGGGGGCCAGTTCCGAATTGCAGCCGTCCGTAGGTGCCCTTTGAGAGCGGTTTTGAAGGAGTCAAGGCATTTGCATGTCTTAAAGGTGCAAGGAAACGGAAATGGTGGGCATTTTATTTTGAAGTTTTAGACGGTTTCAACATGAAACGCCGCTCTGAAGTTTCTGAACCAATCAGAGCGTCGCATCCCTTCAGTCGATGGGACGGTAGCTATGCTATATACACGCAGGAGCATGGTGTGTGTGTGTTTGTTTACAATTCAGATAGTTGGCCAGCTGTTTCAAACTAATGTTATGTGGCTTATTTCTACCCTATAATGTTTTCAGATACATATTATAGCGTGTTGATTAAGTTGAAACCGAGTAATACACTGTCTGGATGTTATCTTGAATGGGAATTAAAACGGAGGATTTCTGTAATCAGTATAGCAGCTGTGCTTGATTGATGCCCTGATATGGGGAATTAAACGGGTGAGCTTCATTTTGATTGGCTTTTATCGATGTGTATCTCTACACGTCATCACGCAGCACGTTTTTTGTTTTCAGGAAGTAATTAAACAAATATTGTATGGACTTTTGATATAAAAACACACAGAAATTAGATCTTTTTTGTATGCCCCATATGATGACCACGGATATGGTCTAAAAGTGTGAAAAACGTATTTTTAATTTCACTACGCCTTTAATGACTGTTCGTAGGGCGTTCCACATGTTGGTGGCATAGGAGCGAAAATAATTTAGTCCCTTGTCTGTGCCGAATCTGGGTTGCACTCCCTCTGGTGTTGTGGGTGTGGACTTCGTTGACATTAAACCATTTTGCGCGGGAACCCATTTTGGTGTTAGCATCATGTTATGCTTTAGCTATTTTTGAAAAATCAAAGAGCGACTGACATTTTTAGAATCTGATCTCAGGTGAGAATGAAAACTGTCAGGATGTGGAAGACATTTATAGAATCTGATCTCAGGTCAGAATGGGTTAAGGAAGTATAAGACAGGTACAGTACAAGGGTATATTGGTGGTGTATCGAATCTTGTGGAGCAGACCCACTGCAAGACGCTGTACTCTGTCGTCGACCCCAAGCCATTCCAGCCTGTCGAAGTGGGCAGGGGTGAGGTGGGTTCGGAGGGTGAGGCCAAGTATAGGAGTACTATTTCCACCACTGCTAGTTAGCGGCTGTCCTTAGCAGTATTCTATAGCATCTATACCTTTAATTACATTTTCCTATTGGAAGTAAATGTCTGTGTTTCCGAGGCAAACCAAAGGTAGGAGCGCACACCGAGAGCAGGGAGGTGCTGACCATGGTTGACAAACCTTTAAACTAGAAAGGAGAGGCCGTACAGCTCGTAGTCACCATGCCAATTTATTTTTTATTGGTTACCAACGTTTCGACAAACAAGTTGCCCTCTTCGGAAACTGCCCATAGATCCGAAGTCCCGTTATAGTCCAAACATGAACTGCTCCCGTGCTTGCGGTTAGGTTTAGGTTAGGGTTAGAGATAGGGATAGTAATTTCGGAACAATGGACCTTCTGACTAATGACACGGCACCCTTTCTTCAGGGTATATGATGAGGATACATTGACAGTAGTTTTGTCCTGAGATGGACATGCAGTCCCCCGTCAACTGGTTTAATGTCCTACATGTGCATGTGTCACAAATGCACAACACACACACACACACACACACACACACACACACACACACACTCACACAAGCCATTATTAGAATTCCCAAATGAAAAATGTAGTCTTTCTGTCATCCGTTGAGTTGAGGTCAGTGGTTCCAGGAATGTAATTGAGTTACCAAAGCAGTCCGTCTGGTTGGAGAGCGGTGCCTTAATGAATATCTTTAGATTAGTGTTTAGTGGTCTGTCTGTCTGTCTGTTTATCTGTTTATCTGTCTAGATATGTCAGTGAAAACATACACCACTGTCTATCGGCAGACGGTATAGTAGATCAATACAAAATAGTATCTGGCGAGTGGTGGCTGACATCAATTATTTCTTTCTTTCTTTCTTTCTTTCTTTCTTTCTTTCTTTCTTTCTTTCTTTCTTTCTTTCTTTCTTTCTTTCTTTCTTTCTTTCTTTCTTTCTTTCTTTCTACACATCTGTACACTCTCAGAGTTTAAGGAACACCCAGGATTTGACTCTATGTGTGTCAATACAGTGCTGACAGAGTGGTGACCGACCTCCAGCAAAGGGACGCTGAGCCAACCAACCAGATGCAAGCAGCGTTTTCAGTTGCTCTTTGCAAACTGGACTTCTCCTTTTATCTCACCTACTACTGTGAAACACACACGCAATGCACGCACACGCACACGCACACGCACACACACACACACACACACACCCTTAGTTATCTTCTGGTGCTTTGCTTCGCCCGCTGTGTTCTTAATGTGCTAATTCACAGTGTTTTCTCTTAATATTCCGTATTATGAGTACACATGTACATCCCATGAGTACGTGTTGCGCTTCCACGCCTCACTGCGAACGCAATTTCTCATTTGGGACACATAAAAGTGTTGAAGTTGGAGAGGAGTTTTGAGACTCGACCGGGACTCCTGCCCGGATACAAATAAACCACACCCGCTAATGTGATTGGATCCCGCTGGTGCTGGCGCGGTAACCCGAACCGCAGAGCTGCACGGCCGGCGCTCCTCCTCGGCCCGATGGCTTTGAGTCAAACTGACTTTTCTTCTTCTCAGATTCTCTGACTCTGCTCAGCCGTGGCCAACACAGGCTCCACCGGAGAAGTGATTTTTATTCTGTGAGGCTTTGGGGGCTTGGGGCTTGGGGGGCGGGGGGGGGGAGGGGGTGGGGAGTGTTGTTGCAGCATGCAGCCAAGACCACTGGATCTCAACTCTCAGCTCCTCAGGACCAGTGCTATGCTTTTCGTTCTGTGTACTTGTCGAATTAGCAACTCATTGTGCATGCTTGTAAGTTGGAACGCGCGAAGGTGAACGTGTTTCACTATGAGCGCCAGTTGTTTTGCAGATAATCACTGGTCTGCGGGGACGTGCACACGTAGACATCAAAGGGGGCTTAATTAAGCCCCTGCCCTTTTGCCCTTTCCAGACCACGAATGCAGTATGCAAATGCCCCTCCTCTCCTCTCCATGCCATGCCAGAAGGCAGCATTTAGGAGAATTCCTTTTCCTGAACTTTCCGGAACGCAGAACTTTGTGTTGAAAAAAATTTGTTTTTCGAAATCCACGTCGTTACACCGCATCTCCACTAGCTAAAGAGTGCTGGGTTGCGCCCCGAAAATAGCTGATCTACAAGCTCACAACATGTCGCAGCGCGACGTGTTGTGAGCTTGTAGATCTGCTATTTTTGCTATCTCATGAGATTTCAGCCCCTGGCTGCCTCTCTAACACTCTCTGCGTCATGCTGGTCTGGAGTCGTCCGTTTGAACTCTGACCCCTGCATGCGGTGAACTCTGACCCCTCCATGCAGTGAACTCTGACCCTCCATGCGGTGAACTCTGACCCCTGCATGCAGTGAACTCTGACCCCTGCATGCGGTGAACTCTGACCCCTGCATGCGGTGAACTCTGACCCCTGCGTGCAGTGAACTCTGACCCCTGCATGCAGTGAACTCTGACCCCTGCATGCGGTGAACTCTGACCCCTGCATGCGGTGAACTCTGACCCTGCGTGCAGTGAACTCTGACCCCTGCATGCGGTGAACTCTGACCCCTGCATGCGGTGAACTCTGACCCCTGCATGCGGTGAACTCTGACCCCTGCATGCGGTGAACTCTGACCCCTGCATGCGGTGAACTCTGACCCCTGCATGCAGTGAACTCTGACCCCTGCATGCGGTGAACTCTGACCCCTGCATGCGGTCGAGAATGAAGCAGGACACACACACACACACGCACGCACGCACGCACGCACGCACACACACACGCACACAGCCACACACGCACACTTGGCCTTTGAGAGTTTTCTCAAAGGCCAACCAAAAAGTACATTTTAGCTTCAATATCCACTTTTTTTTTTTTAAGCACTCATTGTGCAGAATGTACTCATTTCAAGTTTTCAAATGCATACGAATCTTTTGAAAATAGCAGATCTACAAGCTCACAATGTGTTGCATCGTGAGCTTGTAGATTTTGTATTTAAGGGCTGAAGTGGTTAATGTATGTTTTGTGATAATGTTCAAAATCTATAGATTAACTCGTATACCTATACAAATGAATGTAGTGGAGAAGAAGTACTTAAGTACTTAAAGGACCACTTCACCACTTTTCAACCTATCTTCATATAATAGGTCCTCACTAATAATCATGAAAAAATGGCGCAATTTTTTTCTACTCTGTCTGTGTCTCATAGGAGGGCTGTGGGCAGTTCAGAAACCGTCTTCCAGTGACATCATCGATGGGGAATACAAGCTAATAAAAACTGCAGGCTTTCTAGTCCTGAAAAGTTGCAATGCGAAAATGGAAGCCATCGTTCTCACGATAATAAAAATCTAAACATTTTTGTTTAAAAAATAATCTGCCAAATGATGATGTCACTGGAAGACGGTTTCTAAACTGCCCACAGCCCTCCTATGAGACACAGGCTGAGTAGAAAAAAATCGTGCCATTTTATCATGATTATTAGTGAGGACCTATTATATGAAGATAGGTTGAAAAGTGGTGAAGTGGTCCTTTAAGTACAGTACTTAAGCAAATGTACTTGGTTCCTTCCCACACCGGTGACGCGTGCCAGCTGGAGGAGAATCAACCCGTGGGTTACAGAGCTCAGCAGGTACTGTATATAACAACGGTCAACATTCACAATCCATTCCTCCACTCTGCTGCCATTTCTCATTTTATTCTGCACTGTACATCTGTTTGGCCCATAGTGTCTATCAAATGTCCTGCCAAAGAGACTCCCAGGGTCTCTGACTGATTGACAGAGAGAGAGAGAGAGAGAGAGAGAGAGAGAGAGAGAGAGACCTTCCCTTGTTGGGGGTTTGCTCGACCGTTAACAATATCCAGAAACTAGGAGCAGGTTTTTCTCACAGCTTCAGTTCGGAGGCTCTGGAGGCTGAGGTCACCGTGAATCTCTGTCTTCATTCACAACCATGAAGAGACTCTCAACATATAGCCATGTGTTTTAGACTGCTTTAGACAGCAGAGAAAGCTTTTGGTTATAATGGCATAATGTTGATTGATGAATGTATATATGTTGTATCTTTGTGTGATTTGTGTCTAGACCAGTTTAGTGTCTGAATGCCTACAGTATGTTCTGTCTAATCCAGGGGTTCTCAACCTTTTTTTGGTTTTGTGTTTTTTTGCAACTGAATGGCTGGAAAATGGCTGGAAAACATGGGTTTACATAGTACACATGCGTGCATAAACTTTCCTTAATGATTGTATCTAGGTTTCAGTATTTATTTATGATGTATTTTCTCTATTATTAAGGTTATTGTAGCGGCCAATTTGTATTGGTGGTGAGGAGGAGGGGGCCAGGGGGGGGCATGGCGGGGGCTGCGAGACATGGCCAAAGCAGTTTCGGGGGGGTCACCAGCCAAAAAAACGTTGAGAGCCCCCTGGTCTAGTTGGTTTGGGGGGTCAAATCAACTAATCAAATGATTCCCACGGCTGCAGCTCACCGCTCCAAGAGATGGGTCAAATGCGGAGAACAAATTTCACTGCGGTGACGTGTGTGACAAATCTTATACGTACAACATGGCTGGTCTCACCGGAAACTGCCCATAGATCCGAAGTCCCGTTAGTCCGAACATGCACTGCTCCCGTGCTTGCGGTTAGGTTTAGGTTAGGGTTAGAGATAGGGATAGTAATTTCGGAACAATGAACCTTCTGACTAATGACACGGCACCGTCTCACCACCGTCTTTCATTCTTGCTGATATACCTTCCTATGCACATTCACACCTGACACTTAACTCTCCACCCATTCCAACCTGCTTTGCGGCATTCGTTTCTTCACCTCTTTTCCACGCTCTCCATTGCTCTTACATGTTGACCCTAAAGTACTTAAAGTCCTCCACCTTCTTTACGTCTACTCCCTCTAACCTCTCTGTTCCACTTGGGTTCCTCTCATTCACACACATGTATTATATAACTAAGTTCATTCCTCTCCTTTCCAGGGCATATCTCCATAGAGTTTCCTCTATACCTGCTCACGGTGTCATCGGCAAACATCAACGGTCCATGATGGCGATTCCTGTCTAGCCTATAGTGATCTGTCAGCCTGTCAATCACCATGGCGAACAAGAAGGGGGCTCAGTGCTGACCCACTTCCACCTTGAACTCGTCTGTCAAACCCGTAACACACCTCACCACTGTCTTTACAACTCCCACACGTGTCCTGCAGCACTCTAACATACATCTCCGTCACTCCAGACTTCCTCATACAATACACCACAGTTCCTCTCTCTCGGCACCTTATCATATATGCTTTCTCCAGATCTATACAAAAACACAATGCAGCTCCCTCTGAACCGTCTCTGAACTTCTCTGTCAACATTTTGCATCTGTAGTATTCTTCCTTGGCATGAAACTATACTGCTGCTCAGAAATGCTCACCTCTGCCCTTAGTACTGTATATATATTAGTTGCATATGATACAATAATTGTTAGTAATTACACACGTGTGATAATAATTGTGTAGGCTACTACTCTACTAGAAATGGGTAGTAATGACACAATAATGGGTTAGTATTGCATCGATGTTATTTCTACAATATGATTACATACAGTAGCAACTATTCCGAGCACAGTGACCCTGCATCCATGTGCGTAACAAAGTTGTCTGCTTGCTCATCTCGAGATCAGGTGAACCGTGATGACTGGGGGGAAAAAAACGACGTTATACAGAAACAAAAAAGAAGGATGCGTTGATTTACAACACATCCTTGTGTGGAGTGGAGGTCGCCGTGGAGGTCGCTCCACACAGTAAAATACATGTGACTACGAAGAATGTACAAATGGACCCGAAGGGTCCCCTAGTTTTCTTCCAACTTGTACACTCTTTGGAGTAAAAATAACACTGAGGGTTTTACTGTGCATCAACTGCTAAGTTATATTTTGAAATACGAAAATCCTGTTGCCAAAGTCAGAGTGATGTTGAAAGCTGCCGTGCGGGCGAACCCAGACGGTCAGGTAGTTCTGCAAAACCTTCACCATAGTTTACTGGACGAACTGAGGTGATTGGCCAATCAGCGGCAACAACAATAGGAAGTCCATTGTTTTTTTTCTTTTGCTTTAAACTTTTTTTTCTTTTTTTTTCGTTTACTTTAGCAACACCTGGGGTTGTGATTCAGAGAAGTTTGAGGTTGGCAGACGGGTGTGCTGGTTACAGTAACTATTCTGTAAACAATTAAGCGCACGCACGCACGCACGCACGCACGCACGCACGCACGCACGCACGCACGCACGCACGCACGCACGCACGCACGCAAGCAAGCGCACAGATATTATGTCATATAAGGTATCTCAATCTGAATACCAGGCCATGCCTCTGTGCCTCTGATGGACCGTTTAATAGTGGCTTATTGTTATTTCTTCTACAAATGCCTTCTAAATCCTAAAAGTTTTCTGAAAAACCCCATGTTTCTATGTCAGTGGTCCTCAACCTATTTCACGTCAAGGACCCCCAGAATTATCCCTATTTGGCCGCCGACCCCCATCTGAAAATATGTTGTTCCAGGGACCCCTTCCCCTGAAGCAAAGATTTGAGTTAAAAAACCTTCGCTCTGAAAGAATATATTCAAAGCTTTGCACTATACATTTTCACGATGAAAAGAAAAATAGCAGACCTACAAGCTCGTAGCGCGGCCCTCGGCGGCGCGATATGAGCTTGTAGATCTGCTATTTTTCAATAACATAATGCTTAAAACACCCAAAAGGGGTTCAATAAATAAACTACTACTACTACTACTACTCCTACTACTAAACCCAGTGTGTATATCAAATAGTACAAAAACAAATTACAATACAAAATAAATGCAGATTTACAAGGCCACAATAATGCATCACAAAAAGAAGCCTTGTGAGCTCGTAGATCTACTATCGTATAGCGTTGAATGTTTGCCTATCGTTCTTCCAAGTTTTTGTCTATTTTCTCCAGGGGGGCAGTCAGACAGATATTTTGTGAAGCCTGAAACTCCTGAAAGTTCATATAATGGCCTGTTGTGGTGCTGTCACTGGACCCAGAAAAACCCATAGCCCCATAGAAGTCCATATTTGGGCCCAACTTCACCTAGACTGTATTACCTTAATAAGCATGGTCATGAATACTTTCTGCTTCCAGTCACTAGTTTAAAGTCTCATTTCTAATGTCATAATATTCTTTTTGGAAAATTATGGTCCCATTTATAAAATAAATGACCATAAAGTCGCGTATGTTCTGAGGGGCGTGGCTACCGTTACAGTCTATGATCGGGAGTCCCCACCCACTCAAGTCAAAATAAAAACCAACGGAGAAGAAGGGGGGAAGTCCCGCCTCGTTGTCTGGGTAGCCAATGGCCAGCTGGGCCCAAACGGAGCCAGCCAATTGCCAGCTGGGCCAAAACGGATCTAGAAAGATGGCGACTTACAGTGCAGGAATAAGAGGCTTCATTTTACGTCCATGTTAGACCCGGGGAACGCTTTGTCCATATTTTTTACAGTCTATGATTTTCCCCTATATGAGAGGTAGATCTATCTATCTATTTATCTAATGTCCGTCTGTCTATCCCCATTGACCTCACACCAACACCAAGGCACAAGCCCAGCAGAGCCCCCACCCCATATGGACTCAGTGGGCTTAGCATGTGGTTCCCATTCCTACGACGACCAGACCCCACTGAGGAGGAGAACAGAGAGGGCTTTCCACCATAGGGGTTTGAACTCACAAAGCGTTTTGAACATGCAGGATGCCGGCCAACAATGGGTGGGGTCCTGTGTGTGTGTGTGTGTGTGTGTGTGTGTGTGTGTGTGTGTGTGTGTGTGTGTGTGTGCGTGTGTGTGTGTGTGTGTGTGTGTGTGTGTGTAGGTATGGGGAGGTTTCAGAGTTCAGAGCCCCAAACGCACACTAGGAGATCTTCTTGAGAGGCTGACATCATTCGGATGTGTTTGAGTGTGTGAGAGTGTGCGCGTGCATGTGTGCATGCGCGTGTGTGTTTGTGCATGTGAGAGAGAGAGAGAGAATGTGTGTGTGTGCGTGCGTGCGTGCGTGCATATGTGAGATGCATTGGAACTGGCATGTAAGATGCAAACAGACTATACTATTGGTCATCTTGGTGTTGGATATTATTCGTTCCATCATGGTGTCAGGGGTGAAGAGATTTGAACCACTTACTGAGTCATCATTGACTACATGTGATTTATTGACCGCAGGGTCCCCCCCATGCAGAGTCTAACTACTGTACTGTACCGTGGCCCACTCATTGTCTCCCTCTAAATGGGTTTTTCAACCCTTTTTCATATCAAGGCCCATTATCTATTTGGCATTTGAGCCACGACGGACCACCATTTGATGAGATTTAGCCTCTCAGATCAAAGAGAAATATATGGTTGTCGAAGGGATAAGATTTTGTCCACAATTCCATGCTCTATTGATGTGGTATACCATAGGAGTGATAACAAGGCAAACGTTGCTCAAAATTATTACAATTATTTTCTGGACCACTGGTTGAAAACCTACTGCTCTGAAGCAAGACTCTCTGTGGGAATCAGATGGCCTATATACTGTATATACGATCACTGAATGTTCTCCGCAGACTATAGGGAACGGTACAGTAGAGTGTGAGAGATGCCAACATATCTTAACCCATTCTGACCGGGCACCCATTTTGGTGTTGGCATCATGTTATGCTTTAGCTATTGAAAAATAGCAGATCTACAAGCTCATATCGCGCCACCGAGTGGCGCGATACGAGCTTGTAGGTCTGCTATTTTTGAAAGAATCGAAGAACGACTGACATTTCTACAATCTGATCTCAGGTCAGAATGGGTTAATCAGACCAGTGTGTGTCCGGCGGAAACCTCGTATGAATCTGATCTCAGGTCAGAATGGGCTAAAGAGCACTTCCATGGGGAGGAGAGTCTGAAGAATCATATGCAGTGACAGAAACACCATCTCTGTCACATACAGCTATACCGCTCGTCTTGGGTGTTTTCACCTTATAGCCTGAGTGACAGCTCTATATCTCAGCTCTTTATGTGACAGCTCTGTGAGTGACAGCTCTATATCTGTGTCGACATAGAGCTGTCCTATACGAACGTAGGCAGGCATACCAATTTCGTTCCATGTTTGCTTTTCATTTATTCTCACCAAATTGCGGTAACAGTGTAAAAATACGGAACAGGAAACCACTTCTATTTCTGCTTTATCCCATTCTGAACGGGCACCCATTTTGGTGTTAGCATCATGTTATGCTTTATCTATTGAAAAATAGCAGATCTACAAGCTCATATCGCGCCACCGAGTGGCGCGATATGAGCTTGTAGGTCTGCTATTTTTGAAAAATCGAAGAACAACTGACATTTTTTAAATCTGATCTCAGGTCAGAATGGGTTTAATCAGACCAGTGTGTGTCCAGTGGAAACCTCGTATGAATCTGATCTCAGGTCAGAATGCTTTATTATACCCCCCTTTTCATGATCGCAAGCAATCCAAAAACAATTTTATTGTCAGACAGCACACGGACAGCACGTGCCAGAGAGAGGAAGCTATAAGAGAGAGAGAGGCAGAGAGTGTATACGCGTGCGAGAAAGAGACACAGAAAAGGAACGAGAGAGAGAGAGAGAGAGAGAGAGAGAGAGAGAGACAGATATAGAGAGAGACAGAGATAGAGACAGAGACAGAGACAACGAGAGCAAAGTGCTACTTATACAGGCACATAACGAATGCACTTATGTTTTGCAAGTCTATTCTATAATGGAACATGCTCATTTGTGGATATGGACCTGTAGTAAGTTTTGTTTCCATATTATTTGAGAGGTTTGGATGGATGAATAGCCCCAGTCAGCAGTTTCTGCCTCTGCATAGTTCAGTCAGGAGTCAATCAACATGGTGCTATACTGGCGTGGCGATGGTCAAGTACACATCTGGTAAACTGGCGATGGTCAAGTACACATCTGGTAAAATGGTAAATGGTAAATGGTGCATTTATATAGCGCCTTTATCCAAGGCGCTTTACAGAGATTGTGCATTACATTCACCCATTCACACACACATTCATACACCGATGGCAGCGGAAACCATGCAAGGCACCAACTAGCACATCGGGAGCAATTAGGGGTTCAGTGTCTTGCTCAAGGACACTTCGACAGTAACTCTGGGGGAGCCCGGGTTCGAACTGGCAACCTTACGGTTACCATCCAGGCACTCTACCCCTGAGCCACCGCCGCCCAAACTGGCAATGGTCAAGTACACATCTGGTAAACTGGCGTGGCAATGGTCAAGTACTGTACACATCTGGTAAACTGGGATCACATGAAAACCTGAACATCACTGACTTATATGAAGTTATAACATTGGTTGGCTGAAGTGTCTCAGCTTTTCATGATTTTTTTTTAATCAAAAAGCATCCAGTGTTTCATATACATGATGCAACCATTTACTAGGTTTTTATAGTCTTGTTAATGTGTGTTAAAACAATCCTCCTAGTCCCAACGCTGTCTAAGACACAAAGGAAGAAGATAAATAAGAGACAGTACATTGAGAGTAAGAATGTTGTTAGAATGCATGTTATTCATTGAATAAAATATGATACACCTATAATGTGCGTCGCCAGGCCATGAATCACAGCACGATGCTGACATTATTTCCTTGAAATGTCAAGGTCAAAATGTCAAAATGTATCACAACATTCAAGTGTGGCTTTCATCGATTCACAGAAATGAGCTCTTTCCCTGACTACTTTACGTAGTTGACTGGTGTCCCCCAGGGACACTAAGCACGCTCCTTTTTCCACTCCACACCATGTGTTCACCTATAAAGTAGCCGACCTACAAGCTCACAATGTGTCGCTTTGTAAATAAACGTTTGCCCGAGAGGTCCTTATACCGTAGCAATAAATAGGCAATTTGGAATTCTGTCCATGTCTCCTTGCTTATAATTATCATCTAATTTAATAGTTGTAAAGTTGTACCCAACACATGGCAAGAAACCCAAAGCCACAACAGCTACGTCGCTATTGCAACACCCACAACCAGCGGCGTCAACTCCGCGGGTGCTCAGGCGCAGAAGAAGCACCCACGGCCACATCGGCGCCCGCTGTCGCCACACCGATTCTACACGTAGCTGCCGAGGCACCCACCGCCGTTATAGGAACCTGACGCCTCTGCCCACAACACCATCTTACACACTACACCCACACACACTCACACGGCAGTGACGTCACACACTTACCTTCGCAGTATTGCAACGCTATCTCCTCCTATATCGCGCCGAACGGCAAAACTCAACACCACCCGCCAAACACTGGCTGCACTGGCACTGCCACCAAAAATGCCTCCCGTCCACACTCACGCCGCCAATGCATTTGTTTACTACAAACATTATCACCCGAAGCACCCACACCCCCGGAACACTGTTGCCCTTTCACCACGCTAAATTCGCCAAGGTCTATGCAAGTGAGCACAAATTACATGTGAGAAAATTCATTCACAAGCCCACAAATGCCATTCAAATGCCATTCAACACACACTACGACTCGCTTACAATTCGCGAACCTGGCAACTACTACTCCGTCTTTTCATTGGCTACTAGCTCTGCCTCTCAGCCTGTGCTGCTCTGATCTCCGAGTCTCCCTGACAGTCCACTGTCCGGACTCCGCAGCCCGCAGGAGAAAAATACAAGGAAGGAGAGGAACTTTCGCCTCACGATTTTGCTTATTCCTTCTAAATCTCTGTATATTAAATATCGCTCTCTCAGCGAATCTCTTAGTTACATAAATATTGTTCTTTGACAGATTTTGGTTTGTTCCAAACTATTACAATTACGCCGTTCGAATTCGCCATTTCGCCTGCCAGCCATACTGCCGAGTACATTTCATTGCGCACACACACACACGCACATGCACCCGCACGCCTGGAAGCCACGATCTCTCTCTCTCTCTCGCCACGCACGCACGCACACACACACACACACACACACACACAGGAATAGCCGTGCAGCCTATACACGGCGACAGCGAGACAGGACGTTATAATCTTGAGTTTCATTAAATAACTGTCTTTCTCCGCATGTGCGCACACAACATTATTCAAGTGAAATGCATAACGCCAATATTGGGCTAATATAGGCCGCGAAATTCTAGTAAACAATATAAGTAAATAGTAAGTAGCCTTGCCGAGCCATGAGGCAAGAGCCTATCTCCTGTTTCTGTAGCGTGAGGCAGTACACCCCCTAGACATGACGCTAGTATGTCGCAGGGACCCCCAATCCAACCCTTAACCCATTCTGACCTGAGATCAGATTCATACGAGGTTTCCGCTGGACACACACTGGTCTGATGAACCCATTCTGACCTGAGATCAGATTGTAGAAATGTCAGTCGTTCTTCGATTCTTTCAAAAATAGCAGACCTACAAGCTCATATCGCGCCACTCGGTGGCGCGATATGAGCTTGTAGATCTGCTATTTTTCAATAGCTAAAGCATAACATGATGCTGACACCAAAATGGATGCCCGGTCAGAATGGGCTAATGCTGAGTAAGCAGGGAGGCACTGGGTCCCATTTTCTTTGGCATGACCCGGCCGGGGATCGAACCCCAGCCTCCCACTGAGTCCCATGGGGCAGTCACTCAACCACAAGGCCACTGATCATAAACAATATAAATTGTGGAAATTACCATCCAAAACCCATTTCCCATTCTCCATAATATGTTCTTTTTGTCAGCTGCTACCATCACTCATCATTACACAATGGTATGCTATATCAAGAAGCTTCGTACCATTATGGACAATAGGTTCTTATACCCTGTTGCACGGCCGCACCGCTTAAAAAAATAAAAACAACAATTATTCTTGACATAACTGCTGCTTTTTCGCCTGCACAACAACAAAAAAAACAATGCTGTAGTGCTGCTGTTGTAGAGTGCACTCAGAGGCAGCAGTGCAGACACAATCACACACAAACAGCACTGACACGAACTTGTGTAAACTAACATCATAGGCGGAGCTTGAACTTGACGCCTGGGGGTGCGACTGCTTGGCCAACGACACCCGCGCACACGTAAAGCATGCGCGCGCAATTATTTGGCCTTTATTTTATTATTTTAGCGTTTTTACAATGCCCTAACCCCTAAAAATGAGTTATTTAGGTAGTACAGCAGCTCACACACATACACACATGCACTACAGCCATATAGCGAGTCATCATATCATGATAAGAGAGATGATTACAAACTACAGTCAGAAGTAAAAAAAAAAAAAACCTTTTTTTTTTTTTTTTTTTTTTGCCAGGGGTGCAGTGCACCCCCTGAACCCCCTCAAGCTCCGCCCATGACTAACATCATGTGTAAATGGTGCATTTATATCGCGCTTTTATCCAAAGCGCATTACATACTGTAGATTGTGCGTGTGAATGTAACGGACATTCATATACCGACAACGGAGGAATTAAACCATGCAAGCTCATATCGCGCCACCGAGTGGCGCGATACGAGCTTGTAGGTCTGCTATTTTTGAAAAACGACTGACATTTTTAGAATCTGATCTCAGGTCAGAATGGGTTAATCAGAACCAGTGTGTGTCCAGTGGAAACCTCGTATGAATCTGATCTCAGGTCAGAATGGGTTAAACCATGCAAGGCACCAAAATCGTGAGCAATTTGGGGTTCATATAGTCTTGCTCAAGGACACTTCGACACAAACTCTGGGGGAGCCATCAGGGATTGCCGGTTAAGACTGAGGTTAGGATTCGAACCATCGACCCATGGATCATTTGATGACCATGCTCTACCTCCTGAGCCACAGCCGTCCTGAATACACGGTTTAGGGTTTGGGGTATACGGTTAGTATAATGTCCGACATACAGTACATACGTTCACCCGAGGCTTGGCACGGTGCCACTCAAAGGGACTGCTGGGTTGGGCTGCTGGAGGATGCAGAAGGGCCAACCTCTACTATGTCTGTCAGAAGCCGTTGAGGGCTGATTACACCCCCCTGAGGGCTGATTTCACCCCCGTGCTCTGTCCTCTCTGTCAGAACCGTTGAGGGCTGATTACACCCCCGTGCATACGTTTACGACACACACGAATGTGCACAAAAATGTGCTGACTCACCATTCACTGTAAATTCCAATTTTGATTGACAGCCTCTCAGTCCACCCACATGACAGGAAGCACTGATTAATAGGTCATTTTCCACCACAGCCACAAACATGCACGCACACATACACACACACACACATGCACGCACGCACACACTGAGCTTCACACCTGTTACCTATTATCAAGGGACAGTTACTGCGAGAAATCTGGCAAAGTTGAACTACTTGACACAGTCCCAAAAACTATAAACTAAACGTCATTCTCCTAGTAATTTATTTGTGTTCAGAATTCACTATTACCAATGTACACACACACGCACACGCACACGCACACGCACACGCACACGCACACGCACACACACACACACACACACACACACACACACACACACACACACACACACACACTACCGGAAGTAACACCATACACCCACTACAGTGCCTCAGGTGACATCACACAGGTATGCCATCCATTGTGAAGAGGGCCGCTCCCTTTGTGCGTGCGTGCATGCGTGCGTGCGTGCGTGCGTGCATACATGAGTGCGTGCGTGCGTACATGCGTGCGTGCGTGCGTGCGTGTCTGCGCGCGTGTGTGTCTTGGACAGATGCCCTCGTTAGTCTTGAAATTGTCAATTGGTGTGAGTTCTGAATGGAAAGTGAACACCAAACGGCTGACCAACAAAAACCTCCCCACTTCTTCTATACTGGGGTTATAAAACTGTAATTATATGTGTGGAAGTTAAACAAACATTCTGAATTTTGCAGTTTGCATGATATTACAGACACCTGCAGTTTTATTTATCCTTTTGCCTTCAAACGTGGATTAATGGAGCACTGTAGATAACAATCTTAAAGACACAAAACCAGATTGATTTAAATCTCAAATACACAAAAACGAATTGACGTTTGGGGAGGTGATAGTGTTTGTACACGCAGCTCCAAAGAGGCAGCCTGGGCATGTCTCACACCAACCCACAATGGCTGGGCTAATCATTCCATCATTTATCTGACACTTATATCCAGAGAAACAGGGACAGGACACAGTCAACGCTGCCGCACTAAACAAAAAGGCATCTTTTGGGAACATTTTGACCAAAATAATGTGCCTTGAAGGGGGGCGGGGGGGGGGGGGGGGTCACAATATGACATTTGGGGAATATATGATTTACGATTCTGTGGGACGTGCTGAGTCGGCTCAAAAAGGACTTTTGCCTCTGTCTCCAATTTCCCGTGGAAATATTGTGAAGATAGTCGATCTACGAGTTCACACACAACAACCTCGCGAGAGATTGGTGCTTTGAAGACTCGATAAACCACTCAAATATAAGGCACAGCAAACAAGAATAATATTGCAGGCACGCATGGACGCACTTAATTCCACCTCCAACATGATAAATTATCTCGTGATGACAGTTCTCTGCGTGTGTGACTGACAGATGATGACGATTGCGCGCGTGTGTGTGTGAGAGAGAGACAGAGAGACAGAGAGAGACAGAGAGAGAGATGGAGATGGAGTGGTACGTAAGGTTAATTTATTTGCACATCATTTCACCAAGCCACAATAACACCCTCACAGCCAACACAGCCTGCCTAGGGGGGGCCAGGGCAGGGCAGGGCAGGGCAGAGACAGATGCTATCACAGTTTGTTTATTTTTCACTTAACTCATTCTGACCTGAGATCAGATTCATAACGAGGTTTCCACTGGACACACACTGGTCTGATGAACCCATTCTGACCTGAGATCAGATTCATAACGAGGTTTCCACTGGACACACACTGGTCTGATGAACCCATTCTGACCTGAGATCAGATTCTAAAAAATGTCAGTCGTTCTTCGATTTTTCAAAAATAGCAGACCTACAAGCTCGTATCGCGCCACTCGGTGGCGCGATATGAGCTTGTAGATCTGCTATTTTTCAATATAGCTAAAGCATAACATGATGCCAACACCAAAATGGGTGCCCGTTCAGAATGTGTTAAAATGACATTACAGATTTGTTCACATTACAGGCAGTTTATGTCTGATATACTGCGACATGCTTTGGCAACATGTTAGCTCATGAAAATGTAAGATGTAAATGTAAATGGATAAATAATGAATTACCTTCCATTATAGTTTAACACACAGTTGTATATATTTTCTAAGCTCTTGCACAGCTATATATGCTTTCCAAAATAAGACATAAGAAATGAAATGACACGAACACTAACACAAGAAGGCAAAGTATTACCCACGATGATTGAGATTTTAGGGTCACTTTTACACGACACCTGTCCTTCATGTAATGTGACCATACTGTATACTATATATTATAATGTAAAAAGGTTTGGTTTTCCTATTAGTCATTATATGGATGCCAGAAAGACAGAAAGAAGTGCATATTGTCTACGATGTTTTTGTTTCTAAATTGATACAAACTGTAGACATGAACTAACTCACGTTTTCCATCAGCGATGTTGCTAATGGCTTATGGTGGTTATTATTGAAGTGTGTGTGTGTGTGTGTGTGTGTGTGTGTGTGTGTGTGTGTGTGTGTGTGTGTGTGTGTGTGTGTGTGTGTGTGCGTGCGTGTGTGCGTGCGTGCGTGCGTGCGTGCGTGTGTGCGTGTGTATTTGCGAGACATCAAATGGGTGGGTTACTCCAGGTTAGAGTGTCTGAGTGACAGTAAATGACAGCAGTCTGAGATAATTTTAGTCCCGTCATGACGATATTGTGCGATTGTGTGTGTGTGTGTGTGTGTGTGTGTGTGTGTGTGTGTGTGTGTGTGTGTGTGTGTCTGTCATGAAGCACCAGTGTGTGTGTGACAGAGAGTCACAGGAGAGGAAACACCACCAGGCACCTCGTGGCCCAACTCTCTGTTTAACATGACGCATATATGCGCGCACGCACACACACACACACACACACACACACACACACGCACACACACACACACACACACACACGCATGCACACATGCCACGCAAGCACAGTGGTTATAAGTGTAATTTGAAGCTCACTATATGACCCTATGCAACCTTTTTTTAAGTGGTTTCTACTGTATGAGTTATGTAGGCTACATAGCTTATACCTATAGCACGATACTTCAAATATGATTTATTTCAGTGTCAAGTCGTAAATAAAAGTCCATTTGCTTTCATTTGTACTACCCACTCCCACGCATTTTCTTTTCCTTTTCTTTTTTCAATTTCTTTTAAATGTTTTGAAATTATTTGACAAGGTTATAATGTGATTAAATTAACACCTCATGTTAGAGCTTCTCAAACCGTGCCTGCATGTTTATCCTATTCAGGGCACTCTTTTGGTGCCGCGCTATATATAAGCTTGTATAGAACTGCTATATTTTCGTGAAAAATTGTGAAAATGTGGCGCAGATCTTTGAATGTATATTATTTCATATAGCAAACGTTTTTTATCTCAAATCTTTGCTTCTGGGCCGGGCGGGCGGGGGGGGGGGGGTCCCTGGAACTACATATTTTCAGATGGGGGGTCCTCGGTCTAATACAGAAAATTCTGGGAGTCCTTGACATGAAAAAGGTTGAGCACCCACTGACACAGAAACATGGGGTTTTTCAGAAAACGTGTATAGGATTTAGAAGTCGTGTTTAAATCACATCTGAAAACTCACTTTCGAAGACTTCGAACACACTGATTAAACCCATTCTGACCGGGCACCCATTTTGGTGTTGGCATCATGTCGTGCTTTAGCTATTGAAAAATAGCAGATCTACAAGCTCATATCGCGCCACCGAGTGGCGCGATATGAGCTTGTAGATCTTGTAGGTCTGCTATTTTTTGAAAAATCGAAGAGCAACTGACATTTTTAGAATCTGATCTCAGGTCAGAATGGGTTCATCAGACCAGTGTGTGTCCGGCGGAAACCTCGTATGAATCTGATCTCAGGTCAGAATGGGTTAAGAGTTGCTGTTTCCACTGTTGCCGTTTCATGTATTGATGTTTTTGCCGTCTGTATTTTAGTGTTTTTGTTTGTTTGTACAGCACGGCTGATTCAACTCTGTTGTTGTTTAAATGTGCTTTATAAATAAAGTGGATTGAATTGGACACTGGGTTTTAACAGTGAATGTTTTCCTGAACGTTTTAGAGTAGACAACAACAGCACAAAAAGGTCTAACCGTAAACTCCTTCTAAATGCTTAAATGTGTGAAACGCAAACGGTTTACTCATCGCTCTGACTCGTCTAAGAACGGTAGAAACACACACCTCCGTTTTCCAGGGAACTGGGCTGGGCTTACGTCACACACTGCTGACAGGAAGGACTGTGACACACACACACACACACACACACGCACGCACGCACGCACGTACGCACGCCCACACACACACACCCTTGCACCTGTGAATGCGTGCATTCATTAATCCATGCATGGTCGGTCTTACTCATCTGTGCACCCCACGCTCTTTGTACTGTGCAGAAACACGTCGTTTACATGATATATCATCGCTAAACCAAAACCAGAGTAATCTAAGTAAGAGAGTGGTGACACTAACAATGGAATGCGGAAGTGCTCATTCGATCTCAATGGGATAGTTCCAGCCATAGGAGCAATGTTTGGAACTATATAGCCCATAGGCACCCGCTTTGCTGCGAGATCAAGCGTGACCACTCTGACCAAAACCTTGTAGCCTATTATGTCCAAAACATCAATATTTATAAAACGGTGAAGTTCTAAAACCTATAGACACTGTGCTGTTTACGTTCTATGCAGTTTACCTTTAAGCCTTGTACGTGTAATGGAGACCAATGTTCCTTTGCCTAATTAGTACCGTAACTCTCCTCACCTGGTAGCCTCACCAGGGTAGTTAATGAGGTGATTAGTTTGGTCAGAGTCAGTTCAGTTCAAGCCAGCACACTGTCAAGAGCTCTCTCTCTCACTGCATGTTGAGTTAACCCTTTCTATCAGGCCTTGGACAGGATAAGTCTGTATAAGTTTGTGTGTTTTTTGTTAAACTTCTTGGCCCTTAAAGCAATATGCTTGTAAGATGGTTTGATCTTTTCTAAAATGTTGAATGCATTTAATAGTACAGTGAGTACAACATCTTTTTGTAATCTTGTGTGATGCATACAAAGAACTAATGTTTGGTTTATGATTGTACAGTATATGACACCAATGTTGTGTTTTCTATTTTTTCCTGTATTGCAGTTTTACAAATTGAGGTTATCACCAGTAAAGAACCTAAATCAAGTCATGCCTTTTGGAGCTTTATTGGGAACTTTGTTAGCTGTCTGCCAAGCCATACAGACTGTACACCAAACGTACAGTAAGGGCAGAACAGACACACTTAAAGTTTTAAATGTAGGCTAACTAAACCTAGAATAGCAATAATACCAGATCTACAAGCTTGAGGATTGGGTACAGTTTCTTCATACTGCACACCGTGTGGGACATTAATTCATTCACAGAAAAACATTAAAAGTGCACGTGCAATTCTGCCTGACAGTATAACGACATGCAGCATGCATGTACACACACACACATCAACTCAACACATCACGTGCACACAATTTCAGTCAAACAGTCACACTGACTGCAGTCACACAAACACCTATACGGTACAGGTCGGCACCGCATAGCACATAAACACTCTGCACGCACGCACGCACGCACACACGCACACACGCACGCACGCACGCACGCAAGCACGCACACACAGAGCATGTTTCTGGTCGTTATGATGTCATAATGTCAGTGTCAGCAGGACTCCCAGGCAGCAGGGAATACACATTAACTCAAACCAGACCTCAATACTCACCGGACTCACTGGATAACAAGCACGCACGCACACACGCACACTTTAACCCATTCTGACCTGAGATCAGATTCACACGAGGTTTCCACTGGACACACACTGGTCTGATTAACCCATTCTGACCTGAGATCAGATTCTAAAAATGTCAGTCGTTTTTTTAGATTTTTCAAAAATAGCAGACCTACAAGCTCGTATCGCGCCACTCGGTGGCGCGATATGAGCTTGTAGATCTGCTATTTTTCAATAGGTAAAGCACGACATGATGCTGACACCAAAATGGGTCCCCGCCCAGAATGGGTTAACCAAATATTTATGTCCGCATAAAGAAGAAACATACAGGAACACAAATATTATAGGTGCAGGAAGGTTACGTTCATAAAATCATGGCATGAAATGTCTTCATGATATATATGTCACTTAGCATATGCGTATGAGTAACAGGCTAGCCTAATATAACAAATTATACAGTCCACACCTATAACCTATAGCTCTGAGATATGGTATATGGAGTGGTTGGAATTTAATGACCTTGGTCATAAAGGTGCAGGCTACGAATCGCCACAATCCTCTACGAATCGCCGCAATCCTCTACGAATCGCCGCAATCCTCTACGAATCGCCGCAATCCTCTACGAATCACCAGAATCCTCTACGAATCGCCACAATCCTCTACGAATCGCCACAATCCTCTACGAATCGCCGCAATCCTCTACGAATCGCCACAATCCTCTACGAATCGCCACAATCCTCTACGAATCGCCGCAATCCTCTACGAATCGCCGCAATCCTCTACGAATCGCCGCAATCCTCTACGAATCGCCACAATCCTCTACGAATCGCCACAATCCTCTACGAATCGCCACAATCCTCTACGAATCACCAGAATCCTCTACGAATCGCCACAATCCTCTACGAATCGCCACAATCCTCTACGAATCGCCGCAATCCTCTACGAATCGCCACAATCCTCTACGAATCGCCACAATCCTCTACGAATCGCCGCAATCCTCTACGAATCGCCACAATCCTCTACGAATCGCCGCAATCCTCTACGAATCGCCGCAATCCTCTACGAATCGCCACAATCCTCTACGAATCGCCACAATCCTCTACGAATCGCCACAATCCTCTACGAATCGCCGCAATCCTCTACGAATCACCGCAATCCTCTACGAATCGCCGCAATCCTCTACGAATCGCCGCAATCCTCTACGAATCGCCACAATCCTCTACGAATCGCCACAATCCTCTACGAATCGCCACAATCCTCTAGATAGATAGATAGATAGATAGATAGATAGATAGATAGATAGATAGATAGATAGATATAAGTTAACAACTTCCAGGTATATATTTGTCTCCAGGACATTGAGGGGGGGGGGGGGGGGGGGGCAGATAGGTACTTTGTGAACAGATACAATACTAGGAATACTATTAAAGTTTATACGTATCTTTTTGGCACAGGCATTTATTTGAACAGTGTTTTATAGTCACCCCTGAGCTCTGTCATAAAGATGCAGAGATAAATCCTGCCCCTGCACACCCATAATAAGGTCCTTAGATGACTTGTCTGTTGTCTAATCATCTGCCTGCAGTTCTGTCATCTGAGGCATGCTAAGGTACTTTAATGGAGTGTTGTACAGTAGGTTTATTCTGAGCTCCCTCTTCCAATACATTCGTAGATATCATCTGGCCACTTTTGTACTTGGTTGCTGATTTGTTTTGTATTCCACTGTTGTGAGAGGGTAAGAGAGTCAGTTGCAGGCAATTACTGTATGCTAAATTAAACAATTTACAATTGGTATGGTAATACATCAAATACATAGAAAAGTAATAGTCACCATGAATCATGAATGAAAGAACCTAACAGTGGAATATCTATAGAAGGAAACTATTTGTGTATACAGATACACTATAGAGTGCTTTGTCTACAGAACATAAAGTGCTATTTAAGTTACATAAATTGAGCCTATATGCATACGCCTGTAGGAGGTCGAGGCTATAGAGCGTAGCAGTCCCGCCCTCTTTCATGACGACGCCAGGCCCAGGAAATGAATCCCAATGCATTTTTCCCCATAGACATTTCAAAACGTATTTATTTAAAGACCTTTTAAGCGTCGTACGAAGCCAACTCTTGTCGTGACAAATCATGACAACACACACAATATTTTGGACCAAACAAATAATTACAAAGAAGAAAAACATCAAAAGAAGTGTTGTAACCTGCCGTTTTTTTCTACTTTCTAATTCTTTGTTTTTGGCCCGAAAAATTGTGTTTGTTGTCATGATTTGTCACGACAAAGACACGTAAACGTCTTTAAATAAATACTTTCTGAAAAGTCTATGAGGAAAATGAACAGGGATTTATTTTCCGGGTCTCTCGAGGGGGGGCAGGACTGCGACGCTCTATAGGGCAAGTACTCCACAAACACTACACACGCACACTCTGACTCCACAAACACTACACACACACACACTCTGACTCCACAAACACTACACACGCACACACTGACTCCACAAACACTACACACGCACACACTGACTCCACAAACACTACACACGCACACTCTGACTCCACAAACACTACACACACACACACTGACTCCACAAACACTACACACGCACACTCTGACTCCACAAACACTACACACGCACACACTGACTCCACAAACACTACACACGCACACACTGACTCCACAAACACTACACACGCACACTCTGACTCCACAAACACTACACACACGCACACTCTGACTCCACAAACACTACACACGCACACTCTGACTCCACAAACACTACACACACGCACACTCTGACTCCACAAACACTACACACGCACACACTGACTCCACAAACACTACACACGCACACACTGACTCCACAAACACTACACACGCACACACTGACTCCACAAACACTACACACGCACACACTGACTCCACAAACACTACACACACACACTGACTCCACAAACACTACACACACACACACTGACTCCACAAACACTACACACGCACACTCTGACTCCACAAACACTACACACGCACACTCTGACTCCACAAACACTACACACACGCACACACTGACTCCACAAACATCACACACGCACACACTGACTCCACAAACACTACACACACACACACACACTGACTCCACAAACACTACACACACACACACTGACTCCACAAACACTACACACACACACACTGACTCCACAAACACTACACACGCACACACTGACTCCACAAACACTACACACGCACACACTGACTCCACAAACACTACACACGCACACACTGACTCCACAAACACTACACACGCACACACTGACTCCACAAACACTACACACACACACACTGACTCCACAAACACTACACACACGCACACACTGACTCCACAAACACTACACACACACACACTGACTCCACAAACACTACACACACACACACTGACTCCACAAACACTACACACACGCACACACTGACTCCACAAACACTACACACACACACACACTGACTCCACAAACACTACACACACGCACACACTGACTCCACAAACACTACACACACACACTCTGACTCCACAAACACTACACACACACACACTGACTCCACAAACACTACACACACACACTCTGACTCCACAAACATTACACACGCACACACTGACTCCACAAACACTACACACACACACACACTGACTCCACAAACACTACACACACACACACTCTGACTCCACAAACACTACACACGCACACACACTGACTCCACAAACACTACACACGCACACACACTGACTCCACAAACACTACACACACACACACTGACTCCACAAACACTACACACACACACTGACTCCACAAACACTACACACACTGACTCCACAAACACTACACACGCACACACACTGACTCCACAAACACTACACACGCACACACTGACTCCACAAACACTACACACACTGACTCCACAAACACTACACACGCACACACTGACTCCACAAACACTACACACGCACACTCTGACTCCACAAACACTACACACGCACACACTGACTCCACAAACACTACACACGCACACACTGACTCCACAAACACTACACACGCACACACTGACTCCACAAACACTACACACGCACACACTGACTCCACAAACACTACACACGCACACACTGACTCCACAAACACTACACACGCACACACTGACTCCACAAACACTACACACGCACACTCTGACTCCACAAACACTACACACGCACACTCTGACTCCACAAACACTACACACACGCACACACTGACTCCACAAACATCACACACGCACACACTGACTCCACAAACACTACACACACACACACACTGACTCCACAAACACTACACACACACACACTGACTCCACAAACACTACACACACACACACACACTGACTCCACAAACACTACACACGCACACACTGACTCCACAAACACTACACACGCACACACTGACTCCACAAACACTACACACGCACACACTGACTCCACAAACACTACACACGCACACACTGACTCCACAAACACTACACACACACACACTGACTCCACAAACACTACACACACGCACACACTGACTCCACAAACACTACACACACACACACTGACTCCACAAACACTACACACACACACACTGACTCCACAAACACTACACACACGCACACACTGACTCCACAAACACTACACACACACACACACTGACTCCACAAACACTACACACACGCACACACTGACTCCACAAACACTACACACACACACTCTGACTCCACAAACACTACACACACACACACTGACTCCACAAACACTACACACACACACTCTGACTCCACAAACATTACACACGCACACACTGACTCCACAAACACTACACACACACACACACTGACTCCACAAACACTACACACACACACACTCTGACTCCACAAACACTACACACGCACACACACTGACTCCACAAACACTACACACGCACACACACTGACTCCACAAACACTACACACACACACACTGACTCCACAAACACTACACACACACACTGACTCCACAAACACTACACACACTGACTCCACAAACACTACACACGCACACACACTGACTCCACAAACACTACACACGCACACACTGACTCCACAAACACTACACACACTGACTCCACAAACACTACACACGCACACACTGACTCCACAAACACTACACACGCACACTCTGACTCCACAAACACTACACACGCACACACTGACTCCACAAACACTACACACGCACACACTGACTCCACAAACACTACACACGCACACACTGACTCCACAAACACTACACACGCACACACTGACTCCACAAACACTACACACGCACACACTGACTCCACAAACACTACACACACACACACTGACTCCACAAACACTACACACACGCACACACTGACTCCACAAACACTACACACACACACACTGACTCCACAAACACTACACACACACACACTGACTCCACAAACACTACACACACGCACACACTGACTCCACAAACACTACACACACACACACACTGACTCCACAAACACTACACACACGCACACACTGACTCCACAAACACTACACACACACACTCTGACTCCACAAACACTACACACACACACACTGACTCCACAAACACTACACACACACACTCTGACTCCACAAACATTACACACGCACACACTGACTCCACAAACACTACACACACACACACACACTGACTCCACAAACACTACACACACACACACTCTGACTCCACAAACACTACACACGCACACACACTGACTCCACAAACACTACACACGCACACACACTGACTCCACAAACACTACACACACACACACTGACTCCACAAACACTACACACACACACTGACTCCACAAACACTACACACACTGACTCCACAAACACTACACACGCACACACACTGACTCCACAAACACTACACACGCACACACTGACTCCACAAACACTACACACACTGACTCCACAAACACTACACACGCACACACTGACTCCACAAACACTACACACGCACACTCTGACTCCACAAACACTACACACGCACACACTGACTCCACAAACACTACACACGCACACATTGACTCCACAAACACTACACACGCACACACTGACTCCACAAACACTACACACACACACACTCTGACTCCACAAACACTACACACACACACACTCTGACTCCACAAACACTACACACGCACACACTGACTCCACAAACACTACACACACACACACTCTGACTCCACAAACACTACACACACACACACTCTGACTCCACAAACACTACACACACACACACTCTGACTCCACAAACACTACACACGCACACTCTGACTCCACAAACACTACACACGCACACATTGACTCCACAAACACTACATTACACATGCACAAAAGCCTATAAAAATATGTTTTAAGAAGTGATTAGAAGAAAGTGAGGGTTAATCTTCATTCAGTTTACTTCTACTTCTATTCGTGTCTGTGTGTCTGTGTGTCTGTGTGTGTGAGCGCGCTGTGCGCGCGTGCGTGCGTGCACATTATGACTTTACGAGAGCTCTCTGTTGCTCTCTTCCCGAAGCCGAGCCTCTTTAAGGATCAGTGTGATACGACCCTCCAACCAAGAGCCTTTTACTAGCCTGCATGCTGGGCCAATGACAACAGTGCATCTCCCCCTGCATGCCGGCCAATGACAACAGTGCATCTCCCCCTTTGCATGCTGGCCAATGACAATCTCCCCCGCATGGCGCGCGCTCTCTCTCTTCACGTTGCGTCATGTCAGCGGTGGAAAAGGTGCTCAAAGGTTTTACTTTACGGTAAAAGTATCAATACTGCCATGTATAGAAGTACTCGGTTACGTTACCAGTAAAGGTCTGGAATTCAAAATGTACAAAAGTATTGGCGTCAAAATGTAGTAAAGTAGTAAGTAGTAAGTAAGTAGTAGAGTGAAAGTACTCATTGTGCAGAATGAAAATGAGCTGATCTACAAGCTCACACTGTACTATAGCGGCAGCCTATGGCCTTTTATACGATCTGATCATTGATCTGGCTCTATAGATATACAGAGCAACCTTCACGTGATCAACTGCAGTATAGACGTGCTTTCCAGGGCTGGAGCGATTACCCAGTGCCAGCTAGACCACCGGTTCCCCAACGTTTTCATGTCAAGGACCCCCAAATTGACCCTCATTATTAGTACGCAGACCCCCATTTGAAAAGACTCCCATTCTGACCTGGGATCAGATTCATACGAGGTTTCCCACTGGACACACACTGGTCTGATTAACCCATTCTGACCTGAGATCAGATTCTAAAAATGTCAGTCGTTCTTCGATTTTTCAAAAAATAGCAGACCTACAAGCTCGTATCGCGCCACTCGGTGGCGCGATATGAGCTTGTAGATCTGCTATTTTTCAATAGCTAAAGCATAACATGATGCCAACACCAAAATGGGTGCCCGGTCAGAATGGGTTAATTTAACTCTGAGAGTGTACAAATGGAACCACCAAATGGTTCCATTTGTACACTCTCAAAGTTACAGACTCATAAGGGTCCATTTGGTTCCAAACTATCATTTAGCTGGGGACCCCCTGGAGCTAGACAGTGAAAACCACCAGCCGCTTATACCTTTTATTATTATAGGCTGCTAATTAGAATAATAATACAAGCATAGAAAAGGTCAATAACCACTTTCAACCATATTTAGGCATGTCATTATATATAGGAAGAAAAACAAGAGACAATACATATATGAATTTAAAAGGTATACCTGAGATGAAAATGTCCATACATGCACATCAAATGATTTATACAGTGAGGTAGCAGCAGTAGTAGGGGTTAGCAATTCACTATATCTGACACACTGTACAGTAAAAATGTCCAGAGTTTAATGGAAAGAAGACCATAAATTAGGAACGGGAGGATTCTAATGTGGGATGTGAGTCCATTTAACTGAAAAAGTGCAAAGAGCAGGACACATTTGGCTCAGGATACCACCTTTAGTGCATATACTATAAAGGAACACACACACGAGGAAGTGCTATATGGGCTATTTGTGTCACTCATTAAGGTCAAAGGTCAATGCCAGATAATTCACCCTTTGTCAAGTCCTGCCCCCGGTTGTGCCCCTCTTCACACCCATTGGTTGCCGTTTCGTGGTTGGACAAAAATCCTCTCTCTCCACCATTGAAATAACGTGTTTTTCAGTTGCTTCGTATTGATATTCTGTGTGTTCAATTCTTATTTTAAACTTGGTGTCAGTAAAAAGGAACATCACAGGTGCAGCATGGTGACTGCAGGGCATATCATGTTTTTTCCAAAAAATATGTTTTAGCAAATTCAATATAAACAAGGCGGAACCAGGGCGGAACAAGGCAGAAAGAGCCTGCTGGTTGGTCAGTCAGGGACCAATCAGAAGGCTGACAAACGGTAATTTTTTTTTTAAATATAATATACAATAATGATACAGTCTAAAATGTAGCTATTGTGTCCATACACAATAAAGGCTACGAAAGAACATTTTAAATAAAAGTTTTTAAGTTGGCCATGAGCGGGATCCACACGGAGCAATAAATAGAGAGGCATTTGCACAGACCCCTAGACTATTAGAAAGCCGTGACTTACCTTAAAGAAACGTTCCACTGGGAGGCGGTCTTTTGCAACGAGAGCAGAAAAAAATAATAATATGAAGAAAGATAACGATATGATTGGGTTTTTTACAGCAGGAACTATTAAGTTAGCTGTAATAATAATAATTCATATTCGTAGCACAGCCAGTGGTCACGTGACTTGACACATTTACCCCCGCACGCACCTCCCCTCCCGTATCGGACTATTGTCCCGTCTAACCTCCTGGGGTGGACCGCCTCCCAATCACGGACCGGCCGACCTAATCACGGACCGGCCGACCTAATCACGGACCGGCCGACGTAATCACGGACCGGCCGACCTAATCACGGACCGGCCGACGTAATCACGGACCGGCCGACGTAATCACGGACCGGCCGACGTAATCACGGACCGGCCGACGTAATCACGGACCGGCCGACGTAATCACGGACCGGCCGACGTAATCACGGACCGGCCGACCTAATCACAGACCGGCCGACGTAATCACGGACCGGCCGACCTAATCACGGACCGGCCGACGTAATCACGGACCGGCCGACCTAATCACGGACCGGCCGACGTAATCACGGACCGGCCGACCTAATCACGGACCGGCCGACCTAATCACGGACCGGCCGACCTAATCACGGACCGGCCGACGTAATCACGGACCGGCCGACCTAATCACGGACCGGCCGACCTAATCACGGACCGGCCGACCTAATCACGGACCGGCCGACGTAATCACGGACCGGCCGACCTAATCACGGACCGGCCGACCTAATCACGGACCGGCCGACATAATCACGGATCCGACCGACATAATCACGGACCGACCGACATAATCACGGACCGACCGACATAATCACGGACCGACCGACATAATCACGGACCGACCGACATAATCACGGACCGGCCGACCTAATCACGGACCGTCCGACATAATCACGGACCGTCCGACATAATCACGGACCGGCCGACCTAATCACGGACCGTCCGACATAATCACGGACCGACCGACATAATCACGGACCGGCCGACCTAATCACGGACCGTCCGACATAATCACGGACCGCCGACCGGCGACCTAATCACGGACCGGCCGACATATCAAACGACCGGCCGACGCACCTACGGACCGGCCGACCGACGTATTTCACGTCAGCCGCTAAAAATGCATTCGGACCGACCGGCGGACCTATAAAAAGACCGGCCGACGGTGCTTACCGGCCGGGACATCGGCCGGAAGAAATGGATTCTGCCCTCCCTCCAAATCTGTACACTCTGTCCTGCCTCTCTCTCTAGTCTCTACTCTGTTTAATTGAATTATTTATTGAAATTAATGATCAATTACTAACACTATGTGTCTCTCCTGTATCTCTATCTATAGGAGGAGGCAGAGCAGTCTGATCAAAGTTATTCAAAAACTAGGACTATACAAACTACAAGACTGCAGAAAGGAGACACGCAACATATTAATAATATACTATGAAAGGCAGTGGGAACAGGGGGGGGGTATAAATACAATACACAAGGACACAGGTGAACTCAACTGATAATCAACACAGTGATTGAACAGGACACGGGGTGGAGAAAACTATAATAATTCAGTATTTAAGTCCGACACGGCTAAAGTACCGAATAGCAGATGAGACAAGAAAGACAGGCAACAGTATAACTACAGAGGAAACCACCAGGACACTCAATACTACAAAAATAAAATGAAACAGAAAAGTAAAACACTAACTAAAAGCAGGAACAAGAAACACTAGAAAAACACAACAGAAATACATACAGAAAGAACACAAATCGTGACAGTCCGATCCTCTATTCTCTTTCCATTATGTTGTGTAAAGACTAGAGACTTTTGATATTTAGTCGAGTAAGACTAGAAGACTTAAGACTTTCAGATGACTATAATAGGACCATTAAAGACTAAATGGTGTGTTAATCAAAAGACTAAGACCAGGACTAAATCAGATGTAGCTGTCATAATTAACGCTATGCACGAAACGCACACATACAAAGGGAGAGAAATGTGAGGAATGGTGAGAAAAACAGGAACAGAAGGGAAACAAAATCAGCAGGTTTGTTTTTGGCTCTTGGTATGAAAACAACAACACGTGCGTGCTGCGTGTGCGTATGTGTGTGTGTGTGCGTGTGCGTGCGCGTGTGTGTGCGCGTGCGTGCGTAGTATAGGCCTAGTGAATGAACGCAGTATTAGCTAATAGAACGAACCCAGGACACAGAGTGACACTGGACAGACAGACAGACAGACAGACAGACAGACAGACAGACAGACAGACAGACAGACAGACAGACAGACAGACAGACAGACAGACAGACAGACAGACAGACAGACAGACAGACAGACATAGCGAGAGAAGCAGAGACAGAGGACACATAAATGTGCAAAAAGAGAGAAAAAGTGCGAGCTAGGAGAGAGACGGATGGGGCGAGAAAGAAGTCCAAGGCCCTCCTGCGAGAAGAGGGGACCCTAGAGAGCAGAAAGGGAGGGAACATCAATAACACAACCAGAGAGAGAGAGAGAGAGAGAAACGAAACTGCTTCATGACTTCAATCCATCAACAAAGTGATTCATATTTACACTACATAAAAAGAGTAATATGAAAACCCACAAAATGCATGTGGTTCTACAGTAATTCCCCACAAACGATCATCTAAGAAGACAAAGACAAACAAAAGAAACAGTTAATCTAATAAAAAATGGAGCGGGAGAGAGAGAGAGAGAGAGAGAGACCTTCCCTTGTTGGTTTGAGAGAGAGGTATATTTTTTACTGGCTTGCTGGAGAACATCCAGTCCTGTTCTCAGAGGGCAGATTTTTCTGGGTGAGTTTGTTTTAGGTGTTTTTGTGGCCACCCCACTGGGTTCCGCACATAGTGCTAGCTATAACCCCACCAAACAGGGAGACCATGCAGGGGATGAGATATACAATCAAACATACCCCACACCCCCCAGGGAGATTAATGTGCTCGCAAAGAGCCAAGTCACGACAAACTTGAGGACATATCACGAGGAGAACTCTCCAAAGAACACTGTGCATGGGGCACAGTGTTTGTGTTCGTCGACTAAAACTAAGACCAAGTTCGTCGACTACCTTTTTCCACTGACTAAAACTACCGGTAAATGGAAACTAAATTAAAACTATAATCCATGATGACTAAAACTGAGACTAAATATATTAATATATAATATACAATTTCGTAAACAAATAAAAACTAGACTAAAATGTTAGGAAGGGACTATAGTAGACAAGAGATAAGTCATTTTACACTTGGTTGCGTGCTGAAAATAGCCGATCTATATCGAAACCTGAAACCTCATATCTAGCTTTCATAAATGAATGCCCCACGTGTGTCGACTAAAACTAAGACGAAAGATGTTCGTCGACTACACCCTTTTTTCCACTGACGAAAACGACATGTAAACGAAATAAAATCTATTAAAGCTATAACTAAAACTATAAAGACAAAATATTTGTTGACGAAAATGATGATTTGATTGGCTGAGCAATGGACATGTTGTTGTCGACGATAAACAAGTGAAAAGTGAGGACGCCAAATGCCCCTCCTATGTCCAGCTTTGAGGGTTTGCGTAAACACAAACATTGACGACAAAAGTGAGGTGAGATTGGCCCGAATGAGATGATGTATGAAGATGTATGATGATAAGAGCGCTCCTCACTTCACACGGACGTGTGCTTTTCTTTTATAGAAATAAGAAAAGTAAA